>NW_015206285.1:0-1354 GCF_001447785.1 Gekko japonicus | reverse complement strand
GCTCACAGGTTTTTAGCCTCTGGCTCAGTAGTTTTTGTCTTCTCCTTTGCCGTCCCTGTCTTCTTTGACCTTCAATCTTTCCCAGCATCAGGGTCTTCTCCAGTGAGTGCTCCCTTCTCATTTGGTGGCCAAAGTATTTGAGCTTCAGTTTCTCTTTGTTTGGAAGAAAGGCCACATGTTGGAGGAACAGGAACATAGAGGCCAAGGTTCCCTCTCAGTTGAGTTAGTGTGAGCTAGCTCTCAGGTTTTTAGCCTCCGGCTCACACATTTTTGTCTTAGCTCAGGAAGGGATGGCTCCAGAGCAAGCTAATTTATGCAGCAGCCAAATCACTTGCTCACAACTTTAATGTCAGTAGCTCACAAAGTAGAATTTTTGCTCACAAGACTCCACAGCTTAGAGGGACCATTGGTTGGATCCACCCCACTCCTTATCCCTAGGTCATGAAAAGGCATTCTCTGCCAATTTCTGCAGCTCAAAGACACAAAGGTTAATATTCTATTTTCCTGGTTAGTTATCAAACCAACGTACAGGTGGAATGGTCTGGAGCAGTAAATCTTCTGCCAAGTCAAGGAGTTGCCACACCACAATCTAAAAGCAGTGCACAGGATCCAATATTACCAGCAGAATGGTAAACATCATGAACCATAACATCAAAAGATGCAAAAGCAATACAGCTGCTCAGGACACAGGTCATAATTGCAAATTTAAATCATATTAACAACACTTTGTTAAATCATTTAACAACACTTATTGTCCCTAGCAAGTCTTGAGAATCATGTGCCAAGGGTGTAAGAATTCTTAGTTAGCGACTGCTCTCTGCCACTAGCCAGAAGTACAATTCCAGGTGTTCTCTGGATAGAAGGAATGGTTGTTCATCTATTTACATATGCAAGTTGCAAATAACCCCGGGGTGTTTTACACTGGAAAGGAGGCTGTTAGTTTCTTTGCTTCCATGCCTTTGACTGACTGAATACACTCTGTATCCATCTCAAGATTATAGTTTTGTCATTCTTTTCCTCAGGTGATTTCTCTTTAACAAGAACTGTTAGGCTTCCAAAAGCTATATTAAAAAGAGGGGGGGGGGAAATCTCCATACATATCCGTCATGCATATACATCTATGTTGTAAATGATCCCTGCCTTTTTGGTGACCAGGCTGTAGACTTCCTTGCTTCCATGCCGTTGATTGACTGATTAGACACACACACACACACACACCCCGTCCATCTCAAGAATATACTTTTTTGTCCCTCTTCAGGGCCGGCCCTGTCCCTCTTTTCCTCCTGTGATTTCCCTTTAACCAAAAGGTTTGGGTACGAAAATGGGATTTCAGAGCCCAAACACATTCCCAAAA
>NW_015206284.1:0-1271 GCF_001447785.1 Gekko japonicus | reverse complement strand
TTAGAGGGAACATTGCACAGGACTGCAGCTGTGCTGTGGCAAGGTGAGGAAGAGAGGCTTAAAAATTGTTTTTAAGTGTGGCATACTTTATAGACAATCCCAAATGTGGGGAATTTACTGAGTCTCCTTGAGAGAGAGAAACGTGAACACCGGTAGTTTGTTGGGGGGGGGGGTTAAGCCAGAAAATGGGGGGGGAGCTTTGGCTGTCAAGCTGCATCGCTAGCCTTGTCTACACTTTTGACAAGGCCAATTTGATGTGCTCCCTACAAAGACCCGCCCTGAGTGAAAATTGCTAACAGAGACCCCCTTCTCCGAGGGCTCTTGCTGCTGTTTATAGAGGGGAAGATATTTCTTCCCTCCACCCCGTCTGTCCTTCTCTCCCGGCAGGGACGGAAGAAACGAGGCGTTTATATTTCGTTCCTGGGCAGACCGATTGCCACCGCCAAGGGGGAAAACAAACAAACAAACGGAGAATTGGGATTTCAGCCGATTTTACACCCCGATCCTCAACTCGCTTTACTCGGAATAAAGTTATTGAAATCAGTGAAGCCCGGCGGTACACAGACACGTTTAGGGGTGAGGCGTATCTTGTCCCGGTGGTACTCAGAAAGCCATTTTTAATGCTTAACAGCTCTACGGATCGTCAGCAGCCATTTAAAAAACAGCGGCTGTTTTGCCCTGGATTTCAGTGGGACTTGCGCAGCGAATGTCCCTTTAGGGAAATTGGTCTCTTTGCTCGCGCCACACATTTGTCTGGTATAGATTTGCTTTATAGCGGATCTCCCTCTCCTACTGAGCCCCGTTTCTGATCTATCAGCAACCAGGGAAACGGAGCGCCGGCACGCTCCGCGGACACGATCCAGGCGGAAGGAAGCACTGCCGAGTCCCCACTGAGCGCAGCGTTGCCCTGCCCGCTGAAATCCCTGCGGCTGGACCGGATCGTGTGTCCCGCGCCAACGAACGCCTCCGAGTCCGGCCCCCGGCCCTGCAGTCCGAGAACCGTAGGGCTTCGCAGTCGTGCGTTCTCCGGGAAGTGAGGGAGGGGTGGGGAGAGAGAGGCTGTTTTGTCTCCAGGTTTTTAAAATCCCAAACGGACCAGTCCTTTCACGCCGGAGGCGGCGGCGGCACACAGGCTGTGCAGCAGCAGCAGCCGCCCTGGGAAAAGACCAGCGTTTCGCGCCTCGCCAAAACAACGACTCTGCTGCCATCTCAGCGGGGCCGGCGACTGGCGACCGAGGCGGAGCGGGGCCCGTGCCACGAGGCGGCGGCTG
>NW_015206283.1:0-908 GCF_001447785.1 Gekko japonicus | reverse complement strand
CGCCCCTTCTAGCAACCATTTTGTGGGGAATGGATACAAACAAAGTAAATAAATAACTAAATCAAAATGATATTAACGACATTAGTACACAATAGCAGTCTTTTGTTTGTTTCTGCCGCGTGCCTCCCTCCCTTGGTCTCTGTGCCAACGAGGTTTTGCCTAAATTTCTTCCCTTGTCTACCTCTTATAGCAGGGATGCCAGCCTCCAGGTGGGCCCTGGGGATCCCCCAGAATGACTGCTCATCTCCAGACTACAGAGATCGGCTCCCCTGGAGGAAACGGATGCTTTGGAGGGTGGGCTTTATGGCAGTGTACCCACACTGCGGTCCCTGTCCTCCCCAGGCTCCACCCCCAAATCTTCCCAGCCTGGTTCTGGCAACGCTACCCCTCGTCCCCGGCCAGTGGCCAGGGGGGACCTGGGGTTGCCAGCCTCCAGGTGGGGCCTGGAGAGCTCCCACTTTTAGAACTGACCTCCAGCTGACAGAGATCAGCTCCCCTGGAGAAAATGGCTGCTTGGAAGGGCGGCCTCTCTGGCATTGTGCCCAAACCCCGCCCTCTCCTGGCTCCACCCCCAAAGTCTCCGCCAATGCTCCCTCTAAGCTGCGGAGTCTTGTGAGCAAAGATTCTACTTTGTGAGCTGCTGGCATTAGAGCTGTGAGCGAGCGATTTGGCTGCTGCATCACAGTTTGCGCTGGAGCCAGCCCTTCCTGAGCTAAGGCAAAAATGTGTGAGTCAAAGGCTAAAAAACTGTGAGCTAGCTCACACTAACTCAGCTTAGAGGGAACCCTGGTTTCCAACCCAGACCTGGCAAACCTAGGGGGACCTGGAAACTCTGACTTATAGACAGACTACAAGGTAATGATGGAGTTCTCAAAAACACTTTGTGGACTTTCTCTGGCTGGGTAAAA
>NW_015206282.1:0-1373 GCF_001447785.1 Gekko japonicus | reverse complement strand
TGGTCCCTGGAAACAGTTCAGACCTACTGTAAGGTCCGAGGCTATGGCAGCGGTTCCAGATTTGCCGGTCAAACTGGGCCTGCTTTGAGTAGACTAGCAACCCTTGCTCAGCCTCAGAAACCATTATTTTTGTTGTTGTTGTTGCACTGGGCCACAAATTCAATGTCCCGCCTCCCACTTCCATCTCGCTGTGTCACTATTTTCTTTTTACAAGTCACCTCAGTTTGAGTTTTTGCTTTGGACGTCAAATGGCTAACTCCAGTCTTGACCACCTCTCCTCCCAGTGGGAGTTTAAAAAGCGCCCGGGCACCACAGCTGTTCCTGCCAACCTAGCAGTTCGAAAGCAAGAAATTGCAAGTAGATAAATAGGTACCACTTCGGTGGGAAGGGAACAGCGTTCCGTGCGCCTCGGTGTTTAGCCATGCCGGCCACATGACCACGGAGACGTCTTCGGACAGCGCTGGCTCTTCGGCTTTGAAACGGAGATGAGCACCGTGACCCTAGAGTCGGACTCGACTGGCTTTCGAGCAAGGGAACCTTTACCTTTACCACAGCTGTATGCCGGCATCACGACAAACGAGGCCTTTCACCCCGAAAGGCACCAAGCTGCCTCAGTGTCCTGCTTGTGCGCTCCCTCTGGGGTAGCGACCGGAAGACCTGCTGAGTTTAGAAGCCTGCAACCCAGGCTCCCTCTAAGCTTTGGAGTCTTGTGAGCAAAAATCCTACTTTGTGAGCTCCTGGCATTAAAGTTGCGAGCGAGCGATAATGGTTGCTGCATCAATTCGTTTGCTCTGGAGCCCTCCTTCTTGAGCCGAGATAAAAATGTGTGAGCCGGAGGCTAAAAACCTGTAAGCTAGCTCACACTCACTCAGCTTGGCGGGAACTCTGCAACTAAACCTTCCGTTTGTCATGATGTCCTAATATGGGCACCTGGACAGATTGGGAATTCGTTTCTTGTGCACAGACCAAGCCAACATAATGCAGCCTAGTGCATAGTTATCACACCAAAGCAGGGATAATACAGTCCCCCGAGCTCCATAGAAAACGGTTTCCACTGTGCCACAGAGCATCTCTGCTTCTGCAGCCCAGAGCGGCTGTTCTAGCACACTGCCTGGGGGGGCGGGGGCTTCATATAGTACGATCGGCACGAATCTGGATCTTGCTGGCCCTGCGCAAATCCAAAGCGTGCATACGAAAACTTAGAGGAGAAAGGTTCCCCCGTAGCAAGGTAAAACCAACACAAACCGTGAGCCAGGGAAGTGGGAGGAGAAGGGGGGATTCTTGAGCAAAGGAAATAGTTCCCAAACCACACACGCTCTCCTCCTCCTCCACCACCACCAAAATCAAGACCAAGTGATCGATGATGCAAGAAC
>NW_015206281.1:0-1263 GCF_001447785.1 Gekko japonicus | reverse complement strand
AGGTGCCCACAGGCTCAAAAAGGCTGTGGACCCCTGCTATGGGGCAATTGTATCTAGTACACTTTTCACACATATGGCAACAAAGTCATATTGAGGCTTTTGGCTCTCCCTGCTTCTCACAGTCCCCACTGGGCCATCAATGCTTTTGGAGTAGAGGCCCTTGCCACATTTCCTGGCCGATAAGACAATGCAAGGTCCCTGTTAATTGGCCGGGATAAGGAGATATAAATGAATTACCATGGTGCATGAAGCCATTGTTGCAGAGTCCAACACCCAGAGCGACAGCTTCCTCCCTCGTCTGACAGTCTCCCTGGCAACAAGAGAGGACAAATGTTACACCTCAGACCACTTCCTAATTCAAACAACTTCCCCCTGGCCTGTGACCCGGTCTCCACTCCCAAATTAGCATGGCGCTCTCTGCAAAGAAACAATAGTCAGCAATTAAAACAGGACTCCCTTTGCCTAACTCCCATTCATTCCTATATATAGCACTGCTTCCCTTTCACAGACATTGGAAGGACAAAAGCCAGGGCTCCGGAAAACAGCTGTTTTAATAGTGCAGACACAGCACGTTACATCAATGCAGAGACCTTCTTAAGCTGGCAATTGTGATAGTCTGAATCCTCTGTCCTTTGGCTACAGACAATAAAACTCATCCTTAGAATGGGAGGCAGCCAAACCCATGCAGGGGCTGATGGGGTGAACACGGTTTATTCAGACTTCGCAAAGTTCAGATCAGATACTATTTCGATATTGCTCAGAGTTTGCTTTCCCCCCCCTCAGAATGAGGACCGGCTGGGGAAAAAGGAAACATAACCCTCAATCACATTAGTGTGCACTTCCAAAAATATAGTTTTGGGAGGGAAGCCATGTTAGTTTGCAGCTAAAGAGCTTCATTTCAGTCCACAGCACCTTAGAAACCAGCAAGATTTTCAGGGTACGAGTTTTTGACAAAGCTCCCTTCATCAGACAGTACAGAATCCGAAGAAGGGAGCTTGTTGACCAGTACAGAATCCGAAGAAGGGAGCTTGTTCACCTCTAAGGTGCTCCTGGAATCGAATCCAGCACTTCCAAGAATGACTCTATATGTGTGTTTTTGTGTGTGTTTTTTAAAATAAGATTTTTTAATTTTGTAAAACAACAGTGAACATACAAAATATTCAAAACATTTAACACTTAAATACCATAGTACAAGACTTAACTATAAAGTAACACACAGAAAATACTTTTTTGCTTACATACGATGAAATACTTCATAGTACT
>NW_015206280.1:0-1284 GCF_001447785.1 Gekko japonicus | reverse complement strand
ATTTCTATATCGACAGAGCTCTCCCTATTCCGTTTTGGGACCCATTCCTTTCGAATAGGTGCTGCATCCACTGCAGTGGCAATGGAGTACTCCATATCTGAGCTCCTCAACATAGGTCGTTGGCGCTCCCGTTGTTATAAAGGTTATGTGCGTAAATGCAAACTTTGAGTTGCTAGTTATTTACATAGTTCTCGTTTTAGATGCTGACAGCCGTCGGGCGAGACAAAGAGTCACCATCTGCAGCCACAGCATGGTTTTTTGGGCTGCTAACCAGGCCAGGTGGACACTGTTTGGTTCTCAGTTGGGCCTTAGTGAGTGGGCGCAAGTTGGATGGTTAGGCAGGAGGGGCATGAGATGGCCCAGACTCATTCCACTGTTGTTTGGAAGGAGGGAGGCGCCCCCACCACACGTTCTGGTCATGCACCTTAGTGGGAACAACCTAGGTCTGTTGAAGGGCATTGCACTGGTACTTCAAGCCAGGGCTGACCTCGCGAGGATAAGAACGAAGTGGCCGGATACATGTATTGTTTGGTCTATGCTGTTGCCACAACAGGTGATCCCCGGTGTTTGGACCGGGCTCGACGGAAGGTCAAACGGCAGATGAGAAAGGCCATGGAGGGTGGTTTTGGGTCAGTATTTACCTCAGCCGGTATACAGGTCGAGCTGCTTGACCTGTGCAGGGATCATGGAATTCACTTGTTAAACAAGGGCAACAATCTGTTTCTTGAGGACCTGTGGCAAGGCATTAGGGCAGCCTTGGGCTGTTAGGTGGCCACGGTGGCCAAAGCAGAGGCTTGCCCTTGCAAATGGCAGAGTAGTGTGGGTAAGAAAAGCAGAACCGATAAGCACCTTCAGCCAGTTCCCATTTGGGAACAAGGAGGTCATCAGGAACAGCTTTCAGGTTTTATGGCCCAGGGCTGGGAATGGTTATCACCTCTGGAAACCTCTTAGGTAGGCTCCTCCCTGCAGGCTGTAAGGCTTCAGGCGTAGGCACTCCTGGGGAGTAACCAGTGAGCTGGGCTGCTGTTCATGGGCCAGAAGAGTGGCCCAGACCGGGGCTGGTGTCTTGCTCACATGTGGGGCAAAGAGGTTGGCTGGACTGACACCTGCCTTGCCTGTTCTGCACCCGCTTAGTTCCCTTGCCGCTTAGTGAGAGTTCAATTAAATAGTTAATAAAGTGGCCCTTGTTTGGTTCCAGAACCGTAGTTTGTCTCATTATTCCAAGTTGGGGAGCAAATGAGGTCTCCGTCAACCGTGAATTCTTTCTATCAAATACAGATTTGC
>NW_015206279.1:0-1336 GCF_001447785.1 Gekko japonicus | reverse complement strand
ATTATTATTATTATTATTATTTTAAAAACACCCTGTTCTACTGTAAGGCATTAGGCAATGTTACATTTTTGTGCTCTCTGAAGAAAATTGACATACACAATTCACAGGCATGCCACCCTGCTCCAGACTTGGAAGCGGACACGCCCTGAAAAATTACTCTTTTAGAAAATTTCAAAAGCGGCTGATAATTTAGATTTTTGTCTCTCCCTCAAACCCCTATCGCTGATCCCGTTTCCCACCAGCAATTATGTAATTTCGACGAGGCCCGACAGCCATCCCTATAAAACAAAGCATTAGCAAAATAAATTCAAGGATGGGTAATGATATGTTTCCAAGGGCTCTCCCTGCACGCAGAGACAGACTCCACGCTGTCCAGGGGCTTTTCGCAGCCGCTGCTTGGAGTCTTGCAGAGATTTATGCTCCCCTACCCCTCAGGGCTGCCAACTCCAGGCTGGGAAATTTCTGGAGGTTGGGGTGGGGTGGGGGCAATACAGCAGCCAACTTCCAGGTGTGGCCTGGAGATCCAAGGAACCACAGGAGATCTCCAGATTCTTTCCCCTGGAGGAAATGGCTACTTTGGAGCGGGGACTCTCTCTGACATTATAGCCCATCAAAGTCCCACTGGGAGCTAGTTTGCTCCCTCTAAGCTGTGGAGACTTGTGAGCAAAAATTCTGCTTTGTGAGCTACTGGCATGAAAGTTGTGAGCGAGCGATCTGGCTGCTGCGTAAATCAGTTTGCTCTGGAGCCATCCCTTCCTGAGCGGAGACAAAAATGTGTGAGCCTGAGGCTAAAAAACTGAGAGCTAGCTCACACTAACTCAGCTTAGAGGGAAGACTTAGGCGCACGAATTCTAATTTTGGGTAAGCAGGTTGGATCCCTCACTCCTCCACATGCAACGGCTGGCGTGACCTTGGGTCAGTCACAAGTTCTTTCGATGCTGTTCTCTCAAGGGCAGTTTCTGTCAAGAGCTCTCTCAGCCCCACCTTCCTCACAGGGTGTCTGTTGTGGGGAGGGGAAGGGAAAGGAGATTGTGAGCCGCTCTGAGACTCCTTCGGGTACTGAAGGGTGGGGTATCAGTCCAATCTCTTCTTCTTCTTCTCTCCCTGCCCTTCCACAAGCCCCACCCTCTTTAGGCTCTGTCTCCAGATTCCCAGGAACTTCCCCACCCAGAGGTGGCAACCCTACGGGGAGGGAGGGTTTTGGTGAGAGGAAGGCCCTCGACCAGGCGTGGCGTCACAGAACCTACCCTCCAAAGCAGCCATTTTTCTCCAGGAGACCTGACATCTGCAACCCAGCGATCAGTTGCCATTCCAGGAGACCTCCAGGCCTCCCCTG
>NW_015206278.1:0-1269 GCF_001447785.1 Gekko japonicus | reverse complement strand
TGTTCCTGCCCCAAAATAGCTCTGTTTATTCGTATTTAGTGTTAGTTTGTCACGGTCTTTGAGAAAAGCATACAGAATACTTAGTTTTACAAATCTTTATTAGCATTTTGCTTTGGTTTGTCACGGTTTCTTACTTTCTTCCCCCAGAATCTACCAATCCCCGGGTTCCCTTAAAGCAGGGAGAGAGACTCCCTTGCCCCGTGAGGGATGTTTCTACAGGCCCCTCCCCTCCCCTATACCCTCAGCCTGGGGTGGGGTGAGGAGATTGCCTGGTTTCCCCTCCCTTCCTAGCCTATGTTTCAGCCAAGCCATGTTTAGGCACGGGGCCTCCACCTTCGCCTGCTCTGCCTCTGTCCCTCCCTCCGGTTCTCCCTCTTCTAAATACCTGGGTCTCCATGGCAACAGATCTGCATCCAGGGCCTCGGCCTTCTTCCTGGGCTAGCACTGCAGTCCTGTCATTCCTCCAGCCCGTCCTCCCACCCGGTGCCAGCTTTCCTCCCCTGCTCCCCGTCTTCCTCCACTCGCACAGATTCTGCTGGCACGGGCTGGGAGCCAGACCCCCCCCCCAAGGTGAGTAATAATGGGGTGATGTGCACATCGCTGCTGCTGCCATGGCCAGGAGGGTCGGGGCATCCACGTCCAACCCCGGACAGCCTTGTCTGTTGGCCCTCCAGGGTAATTGGTTGGCCACTGTGTGAAACAGGTTGCAGGACAAGATGGACCACTTGTCTGATTCAGGGGGGGCTTTTCTTGTTTAGTTACCACAAAACGGCAGTACAAAACTAATAACTCATGATATTAATAAAAATCTCACCCCCCAAAAAAATGCCTTAAAAGCTCTCCCGAAGGACAATAATTCTGCTTACGGCGTCACCTTGGACATTCCAGTGGGCAGGAGTTACACAAGAAATGGCCTCACCTGGACATGTCTCTTGTGAAGACCTTGCCCTTCATGCTAATGGAGTGCTGAAAATGAAAACAACTTCAGGGCTAAATTACGTGGTTGCCTGCACTCTTGTGTACAGTGCTGCATTCCTCTGTCTCCTCGCTGCTTTATCTGTTTGATTCGTCCCTTTGTCCTCTCTGTGTCAGAACTCATTCATACAAACACTGCGGCCATGACAGCCATGATTTTTCAGTCAGCCTGGGCCCATTTTCATACCCTTCGACTCCGGCTAATACTTGCGTGCAAATTACCCGCTGTTCAAGGCTGCTTTCTTCACGCTGTCACGGCTGTTCCGGAAGCTAAAAACTACCATTTCAGTTCAA
>NW_015206277.1:0-1298 GCF_001447785.1 Gekko japonicus | reverse complement strand
CTCTGATGATCACAAAAGTAGAAATTTCAGTGTCTGAATCTACACTGCCTGTGAAGCTGTGGCTGTGCTTCAGTTTGTAGGAAGACTTAGATCTTGGTAGAAGTCAGTAAAAACAGACACATGGGAGTTTCAGTAGCTGCCAGGTCAACTGCTGATGGAGGAAGTACACAGTCATAGAAAAAAGAAGTGGGTTTTGAATAGTATCTCAGAGAAGCTGTTATCTCTGCCTTTGTAGTATATTTATTGTATACATTACAATGGACCAGTCTACTTTCCAACTGATATTTTCATGAGTTGGTGTAGTCTAATGAGGAGAAGTCTCTACTTGGTTAGTAGTATTTGTTGGCTAGAAGTATAGATTGCATGAGATCCCTTGCACTGAAACCAATTCCTCCCATCCCTCTATTGCCTTGTTAGTAAATTAATGTTGTTTTGAGCTCACCTACCCTAGCTCTTCTATAGGAACCTAATGGATATCCTGACCTGCATGTAAAAGGGAACATTACACACTTTGGCCCCAGTCACATGGGCCGGATATCGTGGGGGGGAGGCGTGGCTAATTGCCCCGGAGGAAACTAACGTGCAGCTGCCCAAGCACATGTCCCGGTCAAGGTCCCGTGGTTTAGGGAAAATGCCGATCAGACGGGTATCCTGCAGCGTGGCACAGAAGCCGCGCCGCACGATCGCACTAGCAATCGCTCTTTGTGCACATGCGCTGTTGGGCACTGTTGCGCAACCTGCGGAGACGAACAGCGGCGGGCGGCGGATGCCACATAAGTCCACCGGGAATGCGATCAGACGCCCGCCCTTGGCCCATGGTTTCAGGAAACTAGTACCTCGTAGGTACTAGTTTTTAACTCTGCACTTTCGGCGGGGAGCCACAGGTTTGCCACGGGAGCACTGCGCTTCCCAGATCTTGGGGTGAGATCGCGCCTGGAAAATCCACGGGACTCCCGTGCCTTTCCCGCGGCAACTTTGCCATGTGACCAGGGCCTTTGTTTTATAAAGGTGGGGATTTCATTCATCCTCCATGTCTGTGCTGCCCCCACCTTCCTAGTTTCTAATCACTTCCACTGCAAATAGCAGAGGAATGTTCTAGAAATATTCTGAGCCAGTATGTTCCCATTCCCTGCATTTTTGGTGCCAAAACTCCCATGATCCTTATGAATCTGATGGCTAATAAAATGACAACTGGAAAAGAGCTGGGAACTGTGTTCCAGACAAGTAACAGAATTTTCTAAAGATAAGTGGTTTTTTTGAGAATTCTCAACCCCTATATGCCCCAACTGACCTACTAA
>NW_015206276.1:0-1293 GCF_001447785.1 Gekko japonicus | reverse complement strand
TGTGAAGAGGCGAGTAGAAAGTATAATCCCTCTCGCGTGGATGTAATTCCCTCCATGTGTCACGTAAAAGGTATTTCCCCATGAGGGCCGATAACCTGTTTATCTTGTGCGGTCTGGTTTTGGCCTTAGTAATCTTCCCTAGTCTGTCAAGAGAGTCATTTGCTATGTGATTCAAATCTGCACCTACTATCAGTTCGCCCACTTGGAACTGCGATAGTTCTGCTAAAGCTGCGTCCAGGAATGGAATTTGCATTTTATTGGGAGCGTAAATGGAAGCCAAGGTGACGCAAGTGCCTTCCAGTGTACCCCTGACAAATATGAATCTACCAAGGGGGTCCCGGATTATAGCCTCCTGGTAGAAGTTGATCTTACTTTGTATCAGAATGGCCACACCCCGTGATTTGGAGGAGCCGTGTGCTTGAAGTTGGATCGGGTATAAGGGACTCTTAAGTAGAGGGTCCTCTGAGGACCTTGCATGTGTTTCCTGGATGAAGAGTATGTCTGGTCGCCTTCTTTTAAGATGTTGTATCAGTCTCTTTCTCTTGATGGGATTATTCAAGCCTTTAATGTTCACCGAACTTAACCTCATGCTACTACTTGTGAATATACAGTCCTTATGTCAATAAATAGTTTGCCTACTGGGTAGAATTAAAATGATGTAATAAAATGTACGTTGCTCGTTTCTCCTACTCTTAATGTGCTTAGTGTAATGCTGCACTAGAAGTCTGTTCCTATCCACACCACTGTACACTGAGTAATGGTCCGCAGCTGTGTTCGCACCTTGTTCCAAACAAAGTATGAAGGCACACCCAAGTTGTTATCAGCTGCTATTAAATTATACAGAAATCAACTAAAGCAACAAAATGAATATGTATTAAAGCGTAATATCAGCTCACTGAAGTTAGATCCCTGAAGTCCTAGTGTTAGCCCAACCCCCCCCCCTTTGAACGAAACAGAAACTAACCCCCCCCCCCGTAGCTTAACTCAACACTTGGTAAGTAAAGTTAAAACAACACTAGACTTGACTTAATATTTAGCTATCAAGGTGACGGAATAGCCAAAGCCAATACAAGCACCCTACTGTCACTTAAGGTGTCGTCCTGGAAGTAACCGGCTTACCTTCCTCCCTGCTCTGAAGCACTACTGAAGGTAAGCCTCCAGTCGAAACTGAAAGTTGTGAGGAGCTTCCGAACCCGCTCCCCCCCTCCCCCAAATTTGCATACTACCTATTAAGAACAATAAAAACGTTAACAACAAGCTTAGCTAACACAAAGCGCAACATCATGTTAAACC
>NW_015206275.1:0-1426 GCF_001447785.1 Gekko japonicus | reverse complement strand
CAAGGGAAACCTTTACCTTTGCCTTTTTTCTCTTGAATGTGCTGGTTTCTGTGGGAAAGTGAGAACTTAGATCACAGAAGGGGGTCCCGTTTGAATCCCAAGTATGCATGGGATCGCTGTCTGAAGGGACACATTTAGATAGAATTGCCAACCACCAGGATGGGACCTGGAGATCTCCTCTTACAATTAATCTCTAGATGACCAAGATCAGTTACCCTGGAGAACGGAATGGCTGCTTCAGAGGGTGGACTCGGTGGCATTATACCCCACTGGGGTCCCCCTCCTTTGCACACCCTGCCTTCCCCAGACTACTCCTCCTGATCTCAGGGAATTTCCCAACCCGGAGCTGGCAACCTACATTTAGAGCTTGACTGCATCTCTTTGCGGTGCGGTCCCAGACGGCTGCAGCAGATCTTTGTGGGAGAATTCTGCCTCTCGCACGTTGTCTTCCTAGAAGATGGCCCCAACCGAGTAACGTCTAAAAGCCTGCTCGTTCTTTCATTTTATTGTGCGCTTGTTTCGGTTCCTTGCATGTCTCATCCTGAAGAATAAATGTTTTCATTTATTTCGATGAAGACATGAAGCAAGCGAACTGGAGCCGTGTTTAGGCCATGAAAGACACTACTTCTGATGGACACCATTAGAGGTGTTTTTCATGGCACGGAATGACTGAAACGAGCTTGTAACTGACCTGCACACAAAAGATTATGCCCAGAATTAAGCTTTGCTGGTCTTCAAGGTACCACCGGACTCAAACTTTGTTCTGCTGCTTCAGACCCAGGGGTCAGAACTGTGTTCTCCTTTTTTCGCTCCGGCTGCCGGCACATCATGACGGGTAAGAGGGGGAGAATCTCGTTCGGCCCCCCTTCGGCTCTTCCTCCCCCCAGGCAGCTGTGAGACGAGGCTGCCCGCCCGCCTGCCGGCTGTTACACTCACTCACCTCATGTATAGGGAGGTAAAGGTAAAGTAAAGGTTTCCTTGCTCAAAAGCCAGTCGAGTCCGACTCTAGGGTTGCGGTGCTCATCTCCGTTTCCAAGCCGAAGAGCCAGCGCTGTCCGAAGACGTTTCCGTGGTCATGTGGCCGGCATGACTAAACACCGAGGCGCACGGAACGCTGTTCCCTTCCCACCGAAGTGGTCCCTATTTATCTACTTGCAATGTCTTGCTTTCGAACTGCTAGGTTGGCAGGAGCTGGAACTAGAGACGGGAGCTCACTCCGTCATGCGGCACACCCGGGTCTCGAACTGCTGAACTACCAACCTTCCACAGCCTGCAGTTCAGCGTCTTGACCACTTGAGCCACCGCAGCTCCCTAGGGAGAACAGGCATGGCAAATACAGACAAAAAATGGACGGATCTTCCTTCTCCAGGGAGCCGGTCCCTGCCTAGGTTCCGCCCCAGAGTCAGACCATTGGCTCAGCTGCCTA
>NW_015206274.1:0-1287 GCF_001447785.1 Gekko japonicus | reverse complement strand
CTATTGCAGACCAACATGGCTACCCTCTGTATTGTCTGTCTGTCTGTCTCTTTGCTCTTCTGACACATACTGAATGCAGTTTCCAGATATACCATACACCTTAAAGCAAGCAGTGATAAATCCAAACGATCAGTGCAATAGCAGATCAATTTCCAAAAGCCCTTTTGAATAGGACAATCTTGAATCCCCCTCCCCCTTAAGTTCACCAGTGGGGACACCTGCCACCCTTCTCCCACTCCAAAGGACTGGAGCTGCCGCTGGAAAACCCTGAGTATGGGTCAAAAACCATCCTAACCATCTCTCTCGGCATTGGGACTGCAGGGAGCTGCTGTTGTGCAGAGCAGAACGCTTTTGAGGGCTCATGTCAAGAGAAGAGGTCAAGGTCCCAGGCCACTGAGGCTGGGTCCACAAGAGGACTTCTGCATGCACAAGGAGTCCACAGGTGGGCAGGAATGTGGGGGGGAAATCCTTACTTTTGTCACTGGGGCTCATTTAAATGTTCTTCTGTTTGCACAAGACGTCAGGAAATAGTCTTGCCAAGCCTGGCCTGGCAACCAGTGGGAGATTTGGAGCGCGGTCGTTAAGCGATGTCACGCCTCTCTAGGAATCACTGCAAACTCCATGGTAAAAACCACAGCGTTTTTGGTGATTCCTAGAAATGACTGATGCCACTTCTGGGTTTCCATGGAAGTGATGTCATGGTCCAAGCCTGATGGGCATTTTTAAATTTCATTTTGTCTCAAGGGGAACTGGGGATGGGGGTCATCTATTCTGGCTGGGGGGCAGCCCTATCAGGAAGGCAAAGTCTGGGCACTATGAGATATAGGGGGAAGGTTCTGTGCAGAACACAAGATCGTGTGCAAGCAGAACTGCACCAAGCCGGTTTCTGCTTGTGCATCGCTGGAGCCGAGCCTCCGACCCTTCGCCACGTATTTTGATACTGTTTTCAAACAGCTAATCAATACAACATGCAACAGAAAAAACGTTTTCCAACTTTAGAAAACAGAAGCATTTGGGGGGGGGGAAAGGTGGGGGAACACCCAACAGCTCCTGGGTCATGATTTACCACAGAGACAAATCCAATATCAATCATACAAGAGAGGGAAATGGAAAGAGATGTGATCAACCTAATTTCGACAGAAACACATGGCACTTGGTCTGCAAATTGTATTTTGCTAAGGCTGTGAGCGAATGCAATAAAGCTTATGATTGATTGATATTTGGCTTTGCAATGTGTGAATCTGATTTCTCTACATGAACTACAGGAGAAGAAGAGGAGATTGGATT
>NW_015206273.1:0-1335 GCF_001447785.1 Gekko japonicus | reverse complement strand
GAGGACTTCTTTTTTCTGCATACCTGAAAGAGAAAACGTATAAGGACTTTTTGTCACGTACAAATCTACACTTACCTGTAATTGTTTCATGTATTATAAGCACTTTTTGTACAGTTTCCTTTGTGTCTTTACTTATTGGCTAATTTTGGCTGTGACCTTTTTTGATAATGTAGGCCTCCATTCAAGCCAAGGGATCTCACACTTCCTGCTTCCATTGACTGCCACTACCATGAGTGGTGAGCAGAATTTAAAACAAAACAGCAATGCTGGCTGTGGTGTTGTGTCACTTTTGTTTTTTTTTTAAAGGAAGTGACAAAGGGTAGCTCTAGGGATTGCTGGCAACTCTATGGCAAAACCATAGAGGTTCCAGCAATTCCTAGAGCTACCTGTGTCACTTTTTTTTGCCAGAATGGATGTGATACTGCAGACAGCATCATAGCCACCCCAATTATCCCTTCCCACAGTCCTCCTTCCAGTTGCCAGGCCTTGGCAATCCAAATCCAGAACAACTATTTCAAAGCTTTGCTGCTAAAATAGCTTCCATAGGTGAGCTGGATACAGAACTGCCAGAAGTACAAGCTGGGTTTCGAAGAGGTAGAGGAACTAGAGATCAAATTGCCAACATTCGCTGGATTATGGAGAAAGCAAGGGAGTACCAGAAAAACATCTACTTCTGTTTCATTGACTATGCTAAAGCCTTTGATTTTGTGGAGAACTACAAACTGTGACAAGTCCTTAAAGAGATGGGAGTACCAGACCACTTCACATCTCCTGAGAATGTCAAGAAGGGTCAAGAAGCAACCGTTAGAACTGTATGTGGAACAACTGATTGGTTCAGCATAGGAAAAGGAGTACGACAAGGATGTATATTGTCACCTTGCTTATTTAATATATATGCAGAGTACATCATATGAAATACCAGTTTGGATGAATCACAAGCCGGAATTAAGATTGCCGGGAAAAACATCAACAACCTCAGATATGCAGACAATACCACGCTAACGGCAGAAAGTGAAGAGGACGTAAAGAGCCTCTTGCTGATGATGAAAGAGGAGAGTGTAAAACTCAACTTGAAACTCAACATCAAAAAATCTAAGATCATGGCATCTGGTCCCATCACTCCTTGGCAAATAGGAGGGAAAGTCATGGAAGCAGTGACAGACTTCACGTTCCTGGGATCCCAGATCGCTGCAGATGCTGACTGCAGCCATGAAATTAAGACATGCTTGGTCCTTGGGAGGAAAGTGATGGCAAACCAGACAGCATAATAAAAAGTAGAGACATTAGACTGTCAACAAAAGTCCAAATAGTCAAAGCAATTGTATTCCCAGTAGT
>NW_015206272.1:0-1294 GCF_001447785.1 Gekko japonicus | reverse complement strand
GGCTGCCCATCCGTTACTGGGCTCAATTTTAGCTATCACATACAAAGCTCTTCATGACCTTGGACCCTCGTATCTGCAAAACCGCCCCTCCCCCTACACTCTGTCATGACAGCTTTGCTCATCAGAACAGGGTCTTCTGCAGGTGCCACCTTGTGGAACGGCCTGCTTAAGAAGGTCAGGAAGCTCCCACTCTCCTGCCTTTCTGGCAAACTAGGCAAAACTGAATTATTCAAGAGGGCTTTTCTACGCAGGCAATAGAATCGCACCGTGCTAAATATTTCACGAAGTTACTTGGATAAATTATTACAGACTGTGGTCCATACTACTGTGTATCGCTTGCTGAAACTAGGATCCGACGACGTGATTTTTGCATCATTTAATGTGTCCTATTAATATGTGTGCTTTGCCTCGGTTCTGTTCTTAGACTTGTGGTTGGTTATACAGCCCTGATTCCTACTGCATCGTTGATCAAATATCCCTTTTTGTCTACTATATTGATTCACTGGGTTGTAATCCTCCTTCAGCCCAAATAAGAAAGATGGATTGTGAATGAATAAATCCCTATCTACAGCTTTTCCAGACTGGAAACCCCTCTTACTGCAAGTGGCAAGGGTTAACCAGAGACATTCAGCAATTGGCAGGTTAATCACAACAGCATCGAAACAAGCAGTCTGAGAATGGTCAGATGTCAACTTACCTACTCCTCCTAAAAATGACCTGACCTACAGAGAGAAGGCAAATGATGAGCACTAAAACATAGAAAGGCAATAGTGAGGACTGAGTAAGCCGCAGAAAGAAGTCTTGGGATGGTGTCTGAAGTGACTCTTGACAAAGGAGCCAGTTCATTGTGAAGTTCCTAAAGAGAAGAACAAGGGGGGGGGGGGGGAGGTCATATCTAAGGATGGGTACAAACCAGAAAATTCCAGTTTAGTTTGGGGTGTACCTGAACCGAGCCCCAAACCAAGCAAAAATGCCCGAACCAAACCAGCCAATTTGGCTGTCTTTCTCCTGGCCATGGCAAGCCGCAATCGGGAGAAAGGGGGGGGATCGCCCAGGAAGCATCTGTTTTGCTTCCCCCTACTTCAAAGCAGGGGAGAGTGAAACAGAAGAGTTTTAATTGCTTACAGCCATTTAAACCTAACAGCAGACAGGTGGACCTGCCCAGCTGTTAGGTTTAAATGGCTGCGAGCCATTAAACCCATCCATTAGTTATTTCAGCCTAACAGCTCCACTGCTATGCCTGTCAGCTATTAGGCTGAAATAGATACAAATAGGGCTGCCAAGCTGCGGCGGG
>NW_015206271.1:0-1301 GCF_001447785.1 Gekko japonicus | reverse complement strand
TTTTTTTTATTTATAATTTTTATTTTATTAATTTAACATGTAGAATATAAGTCCAATACAACAAACTGGTAATTGAAAAGTTACAAAGTGCAATGTTTTCAAATCTAAAAAGATTACAATCAGAATCCAAACGAACAAAGTTATTGTGTATAACTATACAGTACAGCTATAATTCCCTGAGAGCAGCTATTTACTGCTTTATAACGTAAAAGAGTATCGGTACAGCGTGAGCTTAATGGAGTAAATAGTAAAGAATATTATTCTGTTTTCATGTAACAAAGCACAGGAGCATTTACATCCATTTCTGCATGTGTTGCCAGGATGCAGGCAGGTACTCTTCTGAGGCTAAAAACTCTAGTATAGGAGTCCATTTTTCCATTATAGGTCGTAGTACAGGTTTCAAACTTGAGTTATTTATTTTATTGGTGACAGAGTCCATAAGAAATTGGTCCCATAATTTTTGGTACCATAAGGACAGCGTTGGTGGTTTGGGGTTTTTCCAGCAAGTGGCTATTGCTGTACGTGCTGCGAATATCATAATATCCAAGATCGTTTTGTGTTTGTGGGTTTCGATATGGAGCGGCCAATGTTTGAGGAAAAGACCCTCCGGATTGCTAAGATTAATTTTAAAGATGGAGGCAGGACACAGCTATGGCCCTTTCGGAGATGCATTACTTTAGGTGTGAGGGAAAGGACACTGGTAGCTTTTTAAAAAAAACTCACACCCATACAGAAGATGACCCAGAAATGCAGAACTCCTTCTGGCAAGCCACCAGCTCCATTCACCAGAAGCTTCTATTTCCTGTAAAGGGAAAAGTCCCCTCCCTGGCAAGCTGCCTGCCTTTATGCCCCAGTGAAGAAGGCTACTTAAGCCACAGCCTTCAGTCACAGAAGAAGAAGAACAGTTGGTTTTTATACCCCGCTCTTCACTACCCAAAGGAGTCTCAGAGCGGCTTACAATCACCTTCCCTTCCTGTTTCCACAACAAACACCCCGTGAGGTAGGTGGGGCTTAGAGAGTTTTGAGAGAACTGTGACTGGCCCAAGGTCACCCAGCTGGCTTCATGCGGAGGAGTGGGGAATCAAACCCGGTTCTCCAGATTAGAGTCCTACTGCTCTTAACCACTATACCACAGGGGCTCCTACTTGTGTGTCGTACAACGCAAGGGCTCGTACTGGAGAAGCACAGGGTCCCTCTGCCTCCAGCAAGCAGAGTTACTCACTGGTGTCACACAGTTCCCCTTTGCCAGTTTGGAAGCCTCCCTTGAAATATAGAACAATTTCCAACTTGCCCACCAAGAA
>NW_015206270.1:0-1472 GCF_001447785.1 Gekko japonicus | reverse complement strand
CTATTGCTCCCTCTAGTGGTTGATCTGATCGCACATAACTATATAGGTAAAGGTAAAGGGTTCCCTTGCTCGAAAGCCAGTCGAGTCCGACTCTAGGGTTGCGATGCTCAGCTCCGTTTCAAAGCCGAAGAGCCAGCACTGTCCGAAGAGCCAGCGCTGTCCGAAGACGTTTCCGTGGTCATGTGGCCGGCATGACTAAACACCAAGGCGCACGGAACGCTGTTACCTTCCCACTGAAGTGGTACCTATTTATCTACTTGCAATTTCTTGCTTTCGAACTGCCAGGTTGGCAGGAGCTGGAACTAGAGACGGGAGCTCACTCCATCATGCGGCACACTCATGTCTCGAACTGCTGAACTACTGACCTTCCACAGCCTGCAGTTCAGCGACTTAACCACTTGAGCCACCACAGCTCCCATAACTATATATCCGAATGTAATCTCAAGTTGACCACTAGAGAATCATCGAATCACAGAGTTGGAAGGGGCCACATAGGCCATCTAGCCCAACCCCTTACTCAATGCAGGATCAGCCTAGAGCATCCCTGACAAGAGTTCATCCAGCTGCAACTTAAAGGCTGCCAGTCAGGGGGAGCTCACCACCTTCTTACGCAGCTGATTCCACTGTTGAACATCTCTTACAGTCAAAAAGAGGGACCAAAACATGTGAGGAAAAGGAAAAATGGACACAATAGAGGAGGAGGAGATTGGATTTATACCCCACCCTTCACTACCTGAAGGAGTCTCAGAGCAGTTTACAATCTCCTTCCCTTCTCCTCCCCACAACAGACACCTGTGAGGTAGGTGGGGCTGAGAGAGCTCACTCAAGAATGGCCCTTGAGAGAACAGCTCTGAAAGAACTTATGACTGACCCAAGGTCACACCAGCAGCTGCATGTGGAGGAGTGGGGAAGTAAACCCTGTTCTCCCATATTAGAATCCATGCTCCTAACCAAACTGGCTCAAGCAACAACGAGAGTGTGGAAGAGCCCCTATTTTATTTATTTGTTTTTATTTATCAAATTTATATCCTGATCCCTTTCCCCTGAATGGGACTCAAGGAGACCAACAACATAGAAAATGCACCTGGTAAAATACATCCCTTTGCCTCGCTATTCACATCAGAAGCTAGAAAGCTCTGTCCTGTTCCTTCTTCAAAACCCATATTGGAGAAGGACCTCCGGACTTTCCCCTTCATAACAAAAAAAGTCTGAGATCAGGTTGGTTCATTTCTTGCTGACCTTTGCAATGGTGTTCATTGCTGCAAGTTTCTTATAACTCTTTGTTGGGTTTTGCAAGGGTCAACCCCTTCGGTCTGAAAGAGTTAAGCTGTTGATTGTGTATGCTAATGTTAGTCAGTTAGCTTAGAACCGATTAGCTGTCAAAATAGAATGTTCCCACCAGAAAGTGGGAGGTATCTCTCCCTTATATATAAAGCCGTAGCGAACATTCCAAAATGCACACCTTTAGTGTA
>NW_015206269.1:0-1343 GCF_001447785.1 Gekko japonicus | reverse complement strand
CCCATTTGCTTATGTGTTAATTTACTTCGTTTATACCCCACTTTCATCCCAATTTACTTCATTTATACCTCACCGTTATTCCAAATAAGTTTATTTACTTCATTTATAAAGGTAAAGGTTCCCTTGCTCGAAAGCCAGTCGAGTCCGACTCTAGGGTTGCGGTGCTCATCTCCATTTCAAAGCTGAAGAGCCAGTGCTGGACCTTTATCCCAAATAAGTTTTACCTCACCGTTATTCCAAATAAGAAGTTTATTTACTTCATTTATACATCACCTATATCCCAAATAAGTTTTACCTCACCATTATTCCAAATAAGCAGTTTATTTACTTCATTTATACCTGACCTTTATCCCAAATAAGTTTTACCTCACCATTATTCCAAATAAGCAGTTTATTTACTTCATTTATACCTCACCTTTATCCCAAATAAGTTTTACCTCACCATTATTCCAAATAAGCAGTTTATTTACTTCATTTATACCTCACCTTTATCCCAAATAAGTTTTACCTCACCATTATTCCAAATAAGCAGTTTATTTACTTCATTTATACCTCACCTTTATCCCAAATAAGTTTTACCTCACCATTATTCCAAATAAGCAGTTTATTTACTTCATTTATACCTCACCTTTATCCCAAATAAGTTTTACCTCACCATTATTCCAAATAAGCAGTTTATTTACTTCATTTATACCTCACCTTTATCCCAAATAAGTTTTACCTCACCGTTATTCCAAATAAGAAGTTTATTTACTTCATTTATACATCACCTATATCCCAAATAAGTTTTACCTCACCATTATTCCAAATAAGCAGTTTATTTACTTCATTTATACCTCACCTTTATCCCAAATAAGTTTTACCTCACCGTTATTCCAAATAAGAAGTTTATTTACTTCATTTATACATCACCTATATCCCAAATAAGTTTTACCTCACCATTATTCCAAATAAGCAGTTTATTTACTTCATTTATACCTCACCTTTATCCCCAACGGGGACCCAGAGTAGCTTACATCATTCTCCTCTCCTCTGTTTTAGCCTCACAACAACCCTGTAGTGTACGACTGGCCCAAGGTCACCCAGCCGGTTTCCATGGCAGAAGTGGGGATACAAACCCGGATGTCCCAGTCCGGCGTACCACCCACTTCATGTCAGCAACCCTGCGAATGAGTGTGTGACTGGGCCAAGGTCACCCAGTGAGCCTCCACAGCAGAAGTGTGGATTCGAACACAGGTCTCCCACATCCTAGCCCAATAAAATGGTCCTTCAGGACTTCCTGGTCAGGACCCACTCCCGGAGGAAAAGAAATCTACAAATCTGGAAGAGCCGCATTCTGAGTA
>NW_015206268.1:0-1363 GCF_001447785.1 Gekko japonicus | reverse complement strand
CTGGCTCTCCACTACACCAGACTGGCTCTCCATTTGCACACCATTTGCACTTTAACAATACCATTAATCATAAGTCTAACTAAACATGAACATTGTGATATTATCTAGAAATGTACATTGTACAACACAGGATGAAATTGTAGATGCCCATGGTCAGGGGTCATTTCGTAGAAAAAGAGGTGCAGGAGCTCATTAGCATAAGTCATTAGCATACCTTATTTACATATGCCACACCCCCTGACATCACCGGAAGTGTGTCAGAAGGCAACACCCACTATTGCTAGCTTTTTTGGGGGGGAACATGCAGATCTGTCCTCACAGAGGAGGGAGAGCCTGTACCTGAATAAAACTTGGTCTTAAAGGTGCCACTGGACTGTTTTGGACCAGGGGCCAGGGGAAAGTTCTGCAGCTTACCTAGCTGCTTCTTGCTCTGACTGAGGGTTGCTGGGAGCTTGTCACATGTGCCCGCCCCCTGGGCTCTTTACTGCCAGAGCTCCACTCCTGTATGCTCCTGCAGGAAATGACCCCTGCCCATGGTGAATAATAATTCATGTTATTACACCTTACCCTAACCATAATACATCCATCACTTTAAGGATGTTTTCTTGTCCTGAGAGGTACTCTAAGATGAGAAACCAAGTAGGTACAAATTTAGTATGGGTTGTTACTTTATCAAATCGCGTAAGATTGTACAACAGTTTAGCCATAACGTGCAAATCCCACAGCTTTTTATGCCATTGTGAAAGTGTGGGTGTCATTGTCGTTTTCCAGTGTGTGGCAATGACAGTTTTCGCTGCAAAAAGCAATAAGGAGACCCTTTCTACCGTTGATCTGCTAGAATGTTGTTCAGCCCAGCTGTTCAAAAACAGATTTTCTGGTGTGTGGGTAGAATGTCTGTGCCAGTGATGGATTTGATTTGAGCTAGAACTTCCTTCCAGAACGAAATAACTGTAGGGCAAAAGATCCAGCAATGTAAGTAATTTCCTATGTCATCACATTTCTTCCAGCATTTGGGACTGTAGGCTGGGTTGATGCGAGCTAGTTTATGTGACGTGAGATACCAATGAGATAAAATTTTGAAGGATTGCAGTTTCATAGACGTAATCTTAGAATTAAAGGGTGGTGACGACCAGAGATGGCTCCATGCATCTTCAGAGATGGTTACATTACATTCCTCATGCCATATGTTTTGGAAGGATAGAGATTACAAATATTCTCCAGTGCAAAGAAGTCAAGGTGTCACAACCCTGGGAACAGGGATGCACGAAGCAGAATTCAAAGAAGCAAAGGAAATAGGAACTACAGGTTAATATTCATCCTTCCAATTTTGTCTGCCTTGTAGGCAGTGAAGAGATGTTGTCAA
>NW_015206267.1:0-1404 GCF_001447785.1 Gekko japonicus | reverse complement strand
ATTGACTGTGTCCATCCTTTTGACAACATTCCCAAAATAAGCCAGGGTTTCATGTGATGCCCCAAAGCCACGCAAAATTCCCAGGCTTGACGCTGCCTCCTCACCTCGCGGGCGTTCTCCTCCAGGTACTGGTCATATTCGCTCAGGGAAGCCAGGTAGATTAAGGCAATCACGTTTTCAAAACAGTGGATCCACTTCCGGCGCTCAGACTTCTGCCCACCAACATCTACTATCCTGCACAGAAAAGGTACAAAGTCATGTTACTACCGTATGCCAACACCATTCATGCAGCTGGCTTTAAGGGATGGACCCCCTCAATAAAACTGAGCCCCCCCACCAAAAAACCTAAAACTGAGCAGGAACCAAAGGACTTAAGAAACTAGATTTTGAACCCCAAGTACTGGTAACTTGGAGGCTACATCATCTTTGAACTTAAATGATTGCCTGTTCCCACAGGAATCTACCCAGGGGCCTGATTATTCCTTCTCAGTGAAGGCACCTTGGCTATGACATGCCCTTCGCAGACAGATTTACCCAGGCTCATCATTGCTATATTTTGAACACCAAGCACATGGAGCTTATTTCTTGTCTGTTTTAGGAAAATCGGTCATTTCCATTTATCCTGATGCTTCACTTTTTCTCCGCTACTTCAAGCATTCTGATGGGTTTTTTTAAATTCATCGTGCCTTCTTTCTCTTGTTTAATTTTGCAAACCGCCAGGGGGAAGGCATGTGCAACACGGCAATGTAGAAATATTTTAAACGAATTAGTAAACCCTTAGACAAACTGGCTTATCACCTTCATAATCCCAACAGTAGAAAAGAGGAAGAATCCAGTAGCACCGTAAAGGTAAAGGTAAAGGTTCCCTTGCTCGAAAGCCAGTCGAATCCGACTCTAGGGTTGCGGTGCTCATCTCCGTTTCAAAGCCGAAGAGCCAGCGCTGTCCGAAGACGTTTCCTTGGTCATGTGGCCGGCATGACTAAACACCAAGGCGCACGGAACGCTGTTACCTTCCCACCGAAGTGATCCCTATTTATCTACTTGCAATCTCTTGCTTTCGAACTCCTAGGTTGGCAGGAGCTGGAACTAGAGACGGGAGCTCACTCCGTCATGCAGCACACTCGGGTCTCGAACTGCTGAACTACCGACCTTCCACAGCCTGCAGTTCAGCGTCTTAACCACTTGAGCCACCGCAGCACCGCAGCACCGTAAAGACTAACAAAATATGTGGCAAGGTAGGAGCTTTTGTGAGTCACTGCTCACTTCTCCAGGTTGCCAGCTTCCAGGTGGGCCTGCAAAAGTATGTAGGACTGTGTATAATAGATGTATGTTAGAGGTAAATCAATTTCGTGCTTTTTATTTTAATTTTATTTTTATTTTTCTACACTGTTATATAAATATTGG
>NW_015206266.1:0-1344 GCF_001447785.1 Gekko japonicus | reverse complement strand
CACAGCTTAGAGGGAGCATCGGTCAGGGTCCCCCCTCCTCTTTTCTGCAGGCTACGGAGCCACCGCTGGCACCTCTTTTCTGCCATGTCTGTATGCCCCTTCTATACTGCCTGTCCAGGCATAGTTCCCCTGCCTGCTTGCTCTCTTTCCATCCCCCTCCAACACAATAATAATAATAATAAGATGATGATGATGAAGAAGAAGAGGATGATGAAGAGGATGAAGAAGGAGAGGATGATGATGAAGAAGAAGAAGAAAAAGAAGGTGATATTGGATTTATACCTCACCCTTCACTCAGCGTCTCAGAGCAGCTTACAATCTCCCTTCCCTCCCCCTCCCCACAACAGACCTCCTGTGAGGTAGGTGGGGCCGAGAGAGCTCTTTCAAGAGCTGCCCTTGAGAGAACAGCTCTGAGAGAACTTGTGACTGACCCAGGGTCACACCAGCAGCTGCATGTGGAGGCATGGGGAATCAAACCCGGTTCTCCCAGATTAGAGTGTGCACTCCTAACCATGACACCAAACTGGAAACACCTTCAGAAATGTTGCTGGTGAGGCCAAACTTCTCCTTCTCCTCCACCTGACGTTATTGGCGATTTCTATTTATCTATATGTCTAATAGTTGACATGGGCCCATCTGCGGATACTTAAATCTGCAGATGGGGGGCTATGTAGACGCAAAATAGATATTTCTAGAAACCAAGGGGGAGAAACAGAATCCTAACAGTGAAAAAGTGGGTCACAAAAAAACGAAACAGAAAGCAGATGCACACAACTGTTCTCTGGATGTCGGGGGCAGATGAGAAGGAAGTAGAAGAGGAGATTGGATTTATACCCCACCTTCACTACCCAAAAGGTGTCTCAGAGCGGCTTACAAACTCCTCTCCCTTCCCCTCCCCCCAACAGACACCCTGTGAGGTAGGTGGGGCTGGGAGAGCTCTGACAGAAACTGCTCTTTTTCAAGAACAGCTGTGCCAGAACTACGGCTTGCCCAAGGTCATACAGCAGGTGCAAGTGGAGGAGTGGGAAATCCAACCCGGTTCTCCCAGATTAGAGTCCGTGCACTTAACCACTACACCAATCTGGCTCTCTAGCCTTCTGCAACAGTGGTGTGCAGCTCATGTGTCTCATTGGTCTCTAAGGCGCTTCTGGACTTGAATCTTGTTCTTCTCCTCAAAACCAACATGTCTACCGTCTGAAACTGAGCAAGAGAATGTCACATTAGTGGTCAGAAATGAAATTCCACAGCCCTTAATCATAACCAGGTTTATGATTTCAAACATAGCCAACATCAGTAGGGATGGGCATGAAATGGCAGATGAACTAAAGTTCATCATGAATTTTG
>NW_015206265.1:0-1116 GCF_001447785.1 Gekko japonicus | reverse complement strand
TTTGCCTGCTGATGTCATTCAGCCTCTGAGGTCACTCCACTTGCCAGTCTATGGGGCAGATGGACTCACATTCTAGCTGTGTCTGCAGAAGTGAGTGATGACTCACGAAAGCTCACACCCTGCCCCAAAATCTGTTAGTCTTTAAGGTGCTACTGGACCCTTACTCTTTTCTGCTGCAACAGACAGACTAACACGGCTACCCATTTTGATTTTTCTTTATGATACTACAAAGTCTTGTTACCCTCTCTCTGATTAGCTCGGGGGTCATGCTGGATCCTGGCCTACGGAGAGAGGCTCTCTGATCTCATCTGTGGCACATTTATCAGCTGATACACCAACTATGGCTGTTCCTTGAAAAGCATGATCTGGCCCCAATGAATCCATGCTCTGATTACATCCAGGCTAGATTACTGTAATGTGTTTTGAATGGAGCCATCTTTGAAAACAGTCCAGGAACTTCAGCTTGTCTAAAATGCAGGAGCCAAGCTATTCTCCAGTGCAAAACACAAGGATCCTCTCACCTCGGTGTTGAACGATCTGCACTGGATGGACATTGGTTTCCAGGCACCATTCAAAGTGCTGATTCTTATCTTTAAAACCCTAAATGGCTTGGGGCCAGGGGACTCAAAGGACAGCCTCTTCCCATATTGTTCAGCCCACCAGTTAAGATCTGCCAGAGACAGGGCTTTTTCAGTAGTGGCACCTTGTCTGTAGAATACCATTCCCACTGACGCTCTCAGGGCACCTATGTTGCTTTTCTTTAGGTTCGCACAAAAGTGAAAGTGCGTCAGTCCTCCATCTTAGCTCGACCGGAAGCAAGGGGGCTGATTTTTTAACACAATTTTAGTCTGTTTTTATTGTCTGTGGTTCTTTGCTGGGCTGGGTTTTTAATGCTGGATTTTAATGAATACCTTTTAATCTTTTTATTTTATTTTATTTTGTAAGCTGCCTTAGGCAGGTTCTTGGAGAGGCAGCATAATTTCTTTCTTTAAAAAATTTTTTGCAGCGTTACCAAGAACAAAACATTAATTGGCAGCTCTCCAAAAATTAGTACTGTCATAATTGGAAATCTGTCATGAGGTGGGGTGACAACACCAACACATTTCTCCTTTCTGG
>NW_015206264.1:0-1308 GCF_001447785.1 Gekko japonicus | reverse complement strand
ATTGGCGTCTCTTAATTTCTTATGTTCTTGTATCCCAGTACAGCATGCTTGCAATGAATTCTTTGGAACAAATTCCAGTGTAGCTGTTCAGTGTGAGCGTCAAAAACAACCACCAACTGACGTTTAAAAAACAAAACACTCTATCAACTAGAACATGAGAAGAAGAAGAAAAACCTTGCAGAAAACAAGGGCTTTCCCATATGGAGATGCCTCATATTGAGTCAGACCACTGGTCCATCATGGTCAGTCCTGTGTGGGCAATGGATCTCCTGCATGGTTGACAACTCTGGGTTGGGAAATCCCTGGAGATCTGGGGGTACAGCCTGGGGGAGGGGAGGGACCTCAGCAGGATACAGTGCCACAGAGCCCACTGTCCAAAGCGGTAATTTTCTGCAGGGGAACTCATCCCTGTGGCCTGGAGATCAATTATAATTCTGGGAGATCTCCAGGCCCCATGTGGAAGGTGGCAACCCTACTCTCCAGGGTCTCGGGCAGGAGGCAGGCCTTTCTGAAGCATCTGAGATGCTCTAACTGGACATGCCATCTATTAAAACCAGGAGGGTTTGCATGCAAATCGTTTGCTGTGCCGTGGAGCTGTGGCCTCCCTGCGAAGTAATTGCATAGCCACAGGGCCACCACTGTGAAGTCCTTGCTCCTTACTGCTGGTGTTTTTGCTAAGTTTAATGCAGTGTCTGTTTTGCTGAACATAGGCATCAACAGGATTTATTATGGGGAGAAAGTGGTTGCTGAATAATGAGTGTTTTACGGGAGAAAGGTGCTAAAGAAAGATACACCGATCAGAGTCTTAACAATAGCGATCCGCAAACAGGAATGTTAGTTTCTAATATTTATTCGTGAATGTGAAGAGTGCCTTAAAAGCAGATCCTCCTGCGTTATCTGTTCGGTCTACCCAGAGTTTCGCCGTGAGGTGCAGAAGAAATTAAAAGCAGATTTAATTATTCCTCAGAAACAGTGGCTGCAAATGCAAGCTTAATGCCTGTTCCTTCCGATCTGTAATGACATTTTAAAATCTCGCTAACCAGCTACACTCTGCATTTTGTACAGCACTTAATGCACTTACGGGAACACCCGGTTCACAACAAGTTACCATCACTGTTAGCTTCCCAAGTTACCAGAACACCACTTTATGATTCAGCAGTGAGTTTTGTGCATTCCAAGGAAACAAGAGACATGAAGCATGAACGGCTATTACACTGAGCTAGTAACAAGAGAACTTCTGAACAGAAATACTTGGCTGATAGCAGGTACCTTTTCCATGCAGCCCCTTTTTCTGTTTTGCTTTCAAAA
>NW_015206263.1:0-1356 GCF_001447785.1 Gekko japonicus | reverse complement strand
TATAATATAATAACTGAAACTGAAAAATCGATAATGTAAAAATTACATTCCAATTCTGGTCCCAAAAATAAATGTGTAACTATCTAATCACAGCTGTACAGAAATGCATGAGGTCACTTGTGTTGTATTCTGTTGTCACTTGTACTGTCCTTTGTGTTCAGGTCACTTGTATTTTGTAATGAGCTTTCATTGGGCCCTTATATGTTTCTGTCTAATAAATACATGTATTTTTGTATAAAATAAGTTTTTGATATTGGCCCTTTATCAGGCTTCTTTCTTAGCCTTGTGGTTCTTGATGCCGGGTAATGGGTCGAGTTTGTTTTCCCCTCCCAGTGTCTTACTCTCCTATTCCTCCAACAGGTACAAAGCCGTCACAGATGCCTGCTCACTGCAACCCGATATTGACCTTCTGCCTTTTGGGGATCAGACAGAAATTGGTGAACGGGTAAATAAAGGATAGTCTTTCTTGTTCTGTTGACCTGTAAATGTCACTGCTTACAGAGGTCATACCCTCTGAGATAGCTTTCGAGGTGCCAGGTCCATGTTGGGAAATACCTGGAGATTTTGGGGGTAGACCCCGAGGAGGGTAGGATTTGGGAAGGGGCTTAAATGGGGTATAATGCCATAGAGTCCACCTTCCAAAGCAGCCATTTTCTCCCAGTGAACTGACATCTATCGCCTGGAGGTCAGTTGTAATAGCGGGAGATCTCCAGGCATTACCTGGAGGTTGGCAACCCTTGTCTGTAGAATCCGCAGTGCCACCAACATTTTTACTGACAATGTTGTAGCTTCCACCTTCCAGTCTAGACAAAGTGGCTGTTCTTGTCCCTGTGCTGTACGACTGTGGCTGATGCAAGTCCTATCTCACTTACAAAGCGTTTCTTCCCCTGCTCTGGGTAGCCTTGGCAATATTGCCCACTAAACCCAGGAGTCCAGACCAGAGTTCTTCAAAAGGCAGCTTTGGGGATAGTCCCTTTATGTCTTCCAATGAGTCCCTTCCAACATTCCCTATTTCATTCCTTTCTTCTGTTGGCCTCCATTTTGTCAACCATTTTGGCTCTCTGCTTTTCACTATTGGTTGCATCTTTTGGCACTGGGTTTCAAACATTTGTGGCGTTTGTACACGTAGTATATGTATAATGCTGGTTTGTGGACACATAATTGGGAATTGTGTGCATTTGATACAGGGTTGCCAGAACCCCCTGGTGGAGGTGGGGGTCCCCGCTGCCAGGCCCCACTTCCCTACAGCCAATCAGCTGGCTGGCTGGTGAGGCATTTACCCTGAAAAAGAGGGAGATCCACCTGACATGCAGCAACGTGTCTGCACCACTGCCCATGTGACCTGAAAGTGACATC
>NW_015206262.1:0-1315 GCF_001447785.1 Gekko japonicus | reverse complement strand
CAGTCAAGGAAGGCCTGGATCTCCCCGCTGCAAGTTGAGTCGCTGAACTCGTTCTGCTTCCAGCAGGCCATCATCAGAGACATCTCCGTGACGCAGGTGGCCTCTGCCAACAAAGGAAACGGCCGTTACTCGGGAGTATTAGATATCTGTGTCCACTCGACTGCAGGGGTCTCAGAAAGAAGACTCACGGCCAGGCGAACCAGAGAGTGGCCAGGCATCCGTGGCAAATCCTGGTAGCACCACCTCCCCTTGGAACCCAAAGCTTCACGTCCAGTTGTCGATCTTAATTCTTTGTGCCTGTGCAGAACTGGGTTCCTGAGGAGGAGGACAGACATGTTGGCCACCTGCCTCTGCTCAACTATCCATCCGCTTGCCCAAAAGGAGCAGCTTCTCTCACCTAGGGGGACGCAGCCATCGCAGCGCACTCCACAAAGACAAATGCCTTTTCCAGCATCCACACACTTCACCAGGCCAGGAACAGGAACCTTCATTGTCTGTTGATAATACAGATTTCAGTCTTGGCCAATCTTTGGCCCAGGGGCATGATGTTTGCCGGCAACTTTCTTCACTAGGAATCTTTAGTCAAACCCAGCACTGAGACATCTGGTAGGTGGCGATGGAGGCCCTGAAGCTTTGTTTTGGGGTGATCACAGGAGCCGTTTGGCCTGACATAGCCACCCCTCCCCTCCAGGTCAAATGGGCACAGTCACACAGCCACATCTGTCAGGCATTCCGCAGGCATAGGCACCCCATGGTAGGACAACTTGGAGCCGGGTTAAAAAGGCACCACATCACAAGTGGTGTTTCCGGTTCCTCCTGCATTCATTGCGGATGGCTGGATGGCTGAAGGCAGGGGGGTGCACACAGAATGCATTGGTGGTCAGAAATGGCAGATCCGTCCCCACCGATAGGGTGGGTTCCCCTTTTTGAGTTTTCGCTGCTATGTGCACGTGCGTGGCGCATAAGCACATATGCGCCAGCCTGGATTTTTAAAAAGGACCAGGCAGCCATGCTCCGTGGCTGGGAGGCTGCAGTAATATGGATGCTTGAGCCCAGGATGCCAGCGTGGGTAACCCGCGGCAGGGTGTGCTGTCTGGGTGATAGAGGCTGGGGAGAGGCGGTGCCCTATGGTGCCAAGCCGCCAGTTTGACCACCGCATGCTGCGCCCTGCGGACTCCTTGCTGTTGGCAGGCTTGGCTGGGGGTGGGGGGGGTGATGGTGTGGTTTCCCAAAAGGAGGCCTGAGGACAATGCAAGACTGTCCTCCTGGTGGGTGGGTGGGTCTGGATCAGTGTTCCCTCTAAGCTTAGTGTGAG
>NW_015206261.1:0-1313 GCF_001447785.1 Gekko japonicus | reverse complement strand
ATACAAGCTAAGCTTTGCCTGTTGCTGTGCGCAAGACGATTCCCAGGGCTTTTCTTCTGGGGGAACATGCCAGAACAGAGTTCTGGAACCTCTTTGACAAAATTCTTTTTAAAGGACCCATTGAAGACATCGTTAACCTGACCCCCTTTGAAATGCAGTGATCATCCCAATTAAGTGGTACTTAAAGTGCCAGCATTCTGTTATTGCTGTGGCCTGGATGGCCCTGGTTGGCCCGATCTTGTCAGACCTGCTGAAGCTAAGTAGGGTCAGCCCTGGTTAGTACTTGGATGGGAGACCACCAAGGAAGCCCAGGGTCGTGACACAGAGGAAGGCAATGGCAAACCACTACAAGTTTGCCATCAGTCAGCTGCGACTTGCTGGCACTTTCCACCAACAGGCTCTTTTTGTAGCAGGAACTCCTTTGCATATTAGGCCACACCCCCTAATGTAGCCAATCCTCCAAGAGCTTACAGAGCTCTTCTTACAGGAGCTACTGTAAGCTCTTGGAGTATTGGCTACATTAGGGGTGTGTCGCTTAATATGCAAATGAGTACCTGCTACAAAAAGAGCCCTTGCATAAGAAAAAAGCCTGACAAAACCCTTGGGGCTGTGCACTTTGCACCTCTCTGGAACCTTAAATCATGTTGCCCTCGTTCAGCCTCATCTAGAGACAACAACCACATGGCCCCAGACACAGAAAGCCACTTAAACCCACACAAAAATGTCTGCATTTTACCATCAAATCCAAATATTTCACACCATGGGATGGCAGAAGGAGAAAATAACACTGTCTTGCCTGTCTGACTAACAAAGTTTGAGTCCAGTGCAATGCTCCCCCCAAACTGTGGGGTGTTGTGAGCAGAAATTCTACTTTGTGAGCTACTGGCAATGAAGATTTGGATGCTGCATGAATTAGTTAGCTCTGGAGCCATCCTTCCTGGGCTAAGACAAAAATGTGTGAGCCATAGGCTAAAAAATTGTGAGCTAGCTCACATTAACTCAGCTTAGAGGGAACACTGGTCCAGTGGCACCTTTAAGACCAACAAAGTTTTAATCAAAGTATGAGCTTGAAACCCCCTGAAACAATACTGACCTTGATAGGCTAAGAAAGGCAGAGAGAGAAAGACAAATAAAGAAAGAGACACCGAGAGAGAGAGACAGACACACACACACACTGAAGGACACAGAGAGAGACAGAGAGGGACAGAGAGAGACAGACAGACACACACAGAGGGACAGAGAGAGAGAGGGTCAGAGAGACAGGGGGCAGAGAGAGACACAAACAGAGAGACACACAGAGAGAGGGGCAGAGA
>NW_015206260.1:0-1330 GCF_001447785.1 Gekko japonicus | reverse complement strand
GTTCCACTGAGGAACCACTATAACTGTCAAAAGGTTTTTCCTGATGTTTGGCCGAAAACTCTTCTGATTTAATTTCAACCTTTTGGTTCTGGTCTGACCTTCTGGGGCATCAGAAGACAACTCTGTACCATCCTCTATATAACAGGCCTTCAAGTACTTGAAGATGGTTATCATATCACCTCTCAGTCATCTCCTCTCCATGTAGAGAACTTAGTCTCAAGGCAAACAGAGAGACATAAAATATGGCAATATAATCCTTTATCCTTGGCACACCACTCAGCAGTCATAGGAATTTTTGGAGGGGATCTCCTGCAGGCTGGTTGCTGTGTAGGTCCTCTAGATTATAGAAGGCATGACACTGGTGAGAAGTTTTGCTCAGCACAGAGAACTCTTGAAGTTAGTTCTGATGCTGACATCTGATTTCTGCAAACGTAATTGTGGCTAAAGCTTACAAAAACATCAAGAAAAGTATCAACACAGGTTAGAAAAAAACTTTCAGAACTTTAGGCTACTGCATAAGGTATTATTTTCTGCAGCAGAGCTCAAGAAAGCAGGAAAGTTGGCTAAGGCAGCAGGCAAATAACAGCAAAACAACTGTGTGCTGAAATACCTGCAAGAGTAAATATACAAAAAGAGACTTCAGCAAAGTGAAACACATATGTAATCAGCAATATATCTGTACATAAAATCCATCATAGGAAATATAGAAGTCTACAGAATGCATCAAGTCCAAAGTAGATATCCAACACTTTTCCTAGGTAGTATACAGTGTTTCAGACTTCTGGTCCTTCCTCAGGAACAAAGAGCCACAATAGAAAGTCTCATTCCAATTTCTTTACAAGACAATATTGTCCAGTTTCTTTATGGGCCAGGTCTCCTAAGCTTGAAAGTGAATCTCTCAAGGTTGCTACTATATAGAACAGGACCAAAAATGCCTCCTAGGCATAGGTTTCTACAGCTTTATAAAAGGGGATTATATTTAATTATTATTTTAAAAGCAATTATGAATCCAGAATGCCAGCAGGGGGTTGGGGGCTATCCAGTGTTTTGCATGGAGTGTCACATGTATAACTATCTGCCCACTGGACAGAAGTCTTGGGTGTGTGCCCAGTGCAAGGAGCTCCTGGTTCTCATGGAATGAGTTTGCTCCCTTGAGGCCAAGGTGGCGGACCTGGAGAAGCAGAGAGAGTCAGTTAGGCGCATGGAGAAAACTCTCGGGGACTTGTTAGATATGTCCCACTCTGAATATGGCAGCCCCACCGCTGTCAGGGAGCATGAGGGTCAACAGGGCACTGTGCTGCGGATAATGGGAATGTGCCCTCAGAAGGGA
>NW_015206259.1:0-1482 GCF_001447785.1 Gekko japonicus | reverse complement strand
CCTCAGGATATGAACTCAGGTTCACCCGAACCTTAGTAAAATTTCCTGGGTTTGAAACAATCTAACACTGTAAATTTTGAGAGCTTTGGTCCCTTGTTTTTGAAGATGAGAAATCAGTATTTTATTGCTGAAGTTTGTATATAATGGTATCTCTAATAACTGTTCTGGTTTTGAATTATTTTTGTGTCTAAACTGCATTTTGGAACAAACCGCATTTAGGAACTTTTTAAAAATTTACAAATTATTTCAATGTTGTTGTTGTTGTTGTTCAGTTGCACAGTCGAGTCCATGGACCACATCACACCAGTCCTTCCTGTCTTCCGCCGTCCTCTGAAGTTTGCTCAATTTCATGTTCGTTGCATCTATGACACTGTCTAACCATCTCATCCTTTGCCGTCCCCTTCTTCTTTGACCTCCAGTCTTTCCCAGCATCAGGGTCTTCTCCTCCAGTGAGTGCTCCCTTCTCATTTGGTGGCCAAAGTATTTGAGCTTCAGCTTCAGTATCTGGCCTTCTAGGGAACAGTCAGGGTGGATTTCCTTTAGAACTGACTGATCTGATCTCCTTGCAGACCAAGAGACTTCTCCAGCACCATAATTCAAAAGAATCTATTTTTCGGCACTCGGCCTTCCTTATAGTCCAACTCTCGCAGCCATACATTACTACTGGGACCCAATCAGTCGATTGTTTTATACATTATTTCTCTACAAGATTCAAATCGAGGAAAATGCCAATTTATTTGTTTGTTTGTTTTTTAATTTCAAAGATATAAGCTTTCCTGAGTCAAAGCATCTGACAAAAGTAAGCCTGGACTCACAGAAGCTTATACCTTGGAAACTTTTGTTAGCTTTTAAGATCAGGGCCTTGCGGGACCTTTTATCGCTCTGCATGGCCTGCAAAACGGAGCTGTTTCGCCAGGCCTTCAGGTGAGGCGGGTCATTTCGTAGAAAAAGAGCTAGGGGAACTCATTAGCATAACTCATTAGCATATGCCACACTTAATTTCAAAGATATAAGCTTTCCTGAGTCAAAGTATCTGACAAAAGTAAGCCTGGACTCACGGAAGCTTATACCTTGGGAACTTTTGTTAGGTTTTAAGATCAGGGCCTTGCGGGACCTTTTATCGTTCTGCATGGCCTGCAAAACGGAGCTGTTCCGCCAGGCCTTCAGGTGAGGCGGTGGGCGTCCATCTCAGTTGGCCTCCCTGCTTTAGTTCCCAATCTCCTGAACAGCTCTGATTCCACCTATATGACCTTATTACAGCCCAGGAGATCATTGGCTGCCCTCTCCCATTCCTGGAGGAATTGTATAGTTCTCGATGTTTGAAAAAAGCAAAGAACATCTTGCAGGACTTGTCACATCCTGAACATTCCCTGTTTGAACTGCAGACTTCGGGCAGAAGATATAGGACAATTAAAGCAAGGGCAAATAGATTAAAAAATAGTTTTTGCTCGACAGCTATTATTGCCTTAAATGCAGTATGAA
>NW_015206258.1:0-1337 GCF_001447785.1 Gekko japonicus | reverse complement strand
ACACATTGCCAGGGAAGGACCTGCAGGTGGTGTGCAACAGTGGCGCTCCTGGCAGGCACAGTGGTGGTTTTCCCATCTGCAGACACCACCCACCACACTGGAGAAAGGACACGCAATCGGTAGGAAGGAGCACAAAGGAGCAGAAGAAGGGAAGGTATAAGTGGTGGTCCTGGTGGGGGTCAGAGGATAAGAATGGTCTCCTTGGCATTCTGCCCAGGGCCCCCCAAACCTGGAATCGGTACTGGTCACCAACATGAACCCCTGCCAGGCACCAAAGTCCCTGGCTAATATAACCCAGGTCTCTTCCTATGTCAAGACTACAATACAAGGCCCTTACCTTGTTGGCTTAGGTGGCTGTAAATCTTCACATCCACAAGGCTCTGGTCTAGTTGAAACCACTGTAGCTCTCTATTCTGTTCCAGTTGGCTGTACCATACCCTGGCAGAGCCTAGGAGGGACAGATTGGTCACACTGAGGAAGTCTTGACAGTGTGTGTGTGTGTATTCAGCACTTGCACCATTTAACATCTAGATTTCTTTTTTGCTGTCGAGTTACGGCTGACTTATGGTGACCCCAAAGGGTTTTCAAGGCGAGAGACACTCAGAGGTGGTTTGCCAGAGAGCCAGTTTGTGGTATAGGTTAGGAGTGCGGATTCTAATCTGGGAGAACCGGATATTGATTCCCCACTCCTCCACATTCAGCTGCTGGAGTGACCTTGGGTCAGTCATAAGTTCTCTCAGAGCTGTTCTCTCAAGGGCCGTTCTCGAAAGAGCTCTCTCAGCCCCACCCACCTCACGGGGTGTCTGTTGTGGGGAGGGGAAGGGAAAGGAGATTGTAAACCGCTCTGAGACTCCTTCGGGTAGTGAAAGGTGGGGTATAAATCCAATCTCCTCTTCCTCTTCTTCTTGCCATTGTCTACCTCCGTGCAGCAACCCCGTACTTCCTTGGCGGTCTCCCATCCAAATCCTAACCGGGGTCGACCCTGCTTAGTTTCCGAGAACTGATGAGGGGGTCTATGGTGCCCTGACCTGGACAGCCCAGGCCAGCCCAATCTCAACTCCTCAGGAACAGGCAGCCCAGGAACTACGCTAGCCTAAGCGTTGCAGAAGCACCGAACTAAATGCTACTTAAAGCTTCCCATAAAGGTGAACCTTCAGATGAGTTCTACGAGACATGAAATTAAAATCTCTCCTAGACTTATCTGGCTCCCCTGTTCTATCATCATTATTACATTTATTAAATTAGATTTTTTAAAAGCAGGGCAGAAAATACCCTTGTCCTGGTTGAGGACACTCAGATGTCTCTCAAGCTGGGGACCACCAGTAGGTCCTTGTCAA
>NW_015206257.1:0-1598 GCF_001447785.1 Gekko japonicus | reverse complement strand
CACGAACTCTAATCTGAGAGAACCAGGTTGGATGCCCAGTCCTCCACGTGCAGCTGCTGGTGTGACTTCAGGTCAGTCACAAGTTTTCTCAGAGCTGTCCTCGAGAGAGCTCTCTCTCAGCCCCACCTCCCTCACAGGGTGTCTGTTGTGGGGAGGGGAAGGGAAAGGAGTTTGTAAGCTGCTCTGAGACCCGTTTGGGTAGTGACAGGGCTTTTTTTGTAGAAAAAGCCCAGCAGGAACTCATTAGCATAATTGGCCACACCCAACAGCAGAAACTCATTAGCGTATTAGGCCACACCCATGACAGCACAGCTCATTAGCATATTAGGCCACACACCCCATGTTACCAGAAGTGTGGTCATCCAGCCACACCCACCTTTTGCTTCTTATTCTGTTTACTTTGTGGTCAAAACCCAGGGCCTTTGTTTGTAGCAGGAACTCCTTTGCATGTTAGCCCACACCCTCCTAATGTAGCCAATCCTAATGAGTTTCTGCTGTTGGGTGTGGCCTATTATGCTAATGAGTTCCTGCTAGGCGTGGCCAACTCAGGAGCCAGCCAGAACTCCGTTCCTGTGCGTTCCTGCCCCAAAATAGCCCTGGGTAGTGAAGGACAGGGTATAAATCCAATCTCCTCCTCCTCCTCCTCCTCCTCCTCCTCCTTCTATGAGCTCGTTGCTGCAGCTCTAATAGAGGCCTGAAGCTTGCAGGCACTTACGGCCGGACCACGCCCAGTGTCCTGCAACACCTCAAGATGGATCTTGTCCTTCTGAGACCTCACAGGCAGCGGAGAGGCCCTGGATGGCCAGCCAGGCACTCTGGCGTCTGAGCCGAGCTTCCACCCAGGGTTTCCACCTTCCCTGCTCCTGTGGTTCTGGGGGAGACGGTGCGGCCACTGGCGATAAGTGGGTCTCCTTACTGAGTTCCCCAGCAGCCCCAGTCTCTGACTCCCACTCCAGGTCATAGGTCATCTGGGCATCCGGCCCAGCGGCCACAGCTGGTGGCTCATCTTCTGATGGACCCTGGAAGCCAAAGAGTCCAGGAGCCACGGCCTCTGCCAGGGTCTGGGCCTTCACGGTGTTAGCCGCCGCCAGGGGTCATTTCCTGCAGGAGCGCACAGGAGCGGAGCTCTGGCAGTAAAGAACCCAGGGGGCGGGCACATGCAACAAGCCCCACCCCCTGCTCCCAGCAGCCCTCAGTCAGAGCAAGAAGCAGCCAGGTAAATTGAAGAGCTCCCCCAGCCCAAAACAGTCTAGTGGCACCTTTAAGACCAAGTTTTATTCGGGTACAAGCTCTCCCTCCTCTGTGGGGACAGATCTGCACGTTTCCCCCCCCCTCCAATAGCTAGCAATCCAAAACAGTCCAGTGGAGCCTGAGTGGTGGGTGTTGCCTTCTGACACACTTCCGGTGATGTCAGGGGGTGTGGCATATGCAAATAAGTTATGCTAATGAGTTATGCTAATGAGCTCCTGCACCTCTTTTTCTACAAAATGACCCCTGGCCGCCACAGTGTCCTTGTCCTCTAAGGAGGACCCTCAGACCCTACCCTGATGGCTCCAACCACAGGAAACTACAATCTGTTGACAAATTTTGAGTATCAC
>NW_015206256.1:0-1318 GCF_001447785.1 Gekko japonicus | reverse complement strand
CCTCTTCTTCTTCTCTCCAAAGAGCCAGTTCTGGCTTTCCTTGCTTTGTTGGAGTAGGAGGTGCTTCAGAAGAGCCCCAGGAGGCATAATTTTTGGAAACAGCTGCTCCCATAAAACAGCTGCTCAAGTGCTTCACCTGAAACCTCCTAACATTTCGTAGAACCTCCCAATGTTTTGTGATTGGACGGAAACCTCATGGATGCCATTTTGTTGTGGCACTTGTGTGCCTGTGCGTTACTTGGAAGTCAAGGCACTTCCAACTTATGGTAACCCTATGCATTGACAACCTCCAAAACATCCTATCATTAACAGCCTTGCTCAGGTCTTGCAAACGGAGGACCATGGCTTCCTTGATTGAGTCAATCCATCTCACGTTGGGTCTTCCTCTTTTCCTACTCCCTTCCTATTTTCCTAGCCATGTTGTCTTTCCCAGTGAGTGCTGTCTTCTCATGATGTGACCTAAGTACAATAGCCTCAGTTTAGTCATTTTAGCTTCTAGGGAGTATTTAGGCTTGATTTGTCAAGAACCTGCCTATTTGTCTTTTTGGCGGTCCATGATATCTGTAGACCTCTCCTTCGAAATCACATTTCAAATGAATAAACTTTCTTCGTGTCAGCTTCCTTCACTCTCTGCCTTCACTGTCCTTCACTGCCTTCACTTCCTTCACTGTCTGCCTTTCACATCCATACACAGTAAAGGTGGCCCCCTGCTGCTCCAACCTATACGCCACCGCGGCCTGCCTCCCAAGGAGTGAGAAGGGGGAACCACGGAGGCCTCAGGTGTTTGGGAGGGGAGGAGGTTACATCACCACCCTCCACACTCCCTCGGCACACTCAGACACGTCTCTCTCTCACTTCTCCCTTCAGTGCTGTCAGTGTTGCTTTCTCCTCCCCAGCCTCCACTTCTGTTCCTCCTTTTATTCCCGCCCCGTGTCACCGCCTCCTTTCTGTGGTCCACCCTCCACCCCAGTTATGGCCCTGCCCCCTCCTCTTGTACCGGGACGCTGGGCTGGGGTGTGGCTTCCTTCTGGCCCTAGCGTCCCTGCCCATCCCACGTCGCTCTCCCTCCATGGTGCTCTGTGCTGTGATCAGGCCCTCGCGCCAGGCCATCAGCCCGGCGCGATTGTTTCCACTCCTCCTGGGGCACCCCCCTCCTGCACTGGCCACTCGCCAGTGAAGGCTCTGCCCGGGAGCCGTGGAGCCATCTCGACAGGTCCCGGGAGCTGTGGCGACAGTGCGTCTGGTCGGCCCCTGGCCCGGTAGGTTCCGTTGTCATCGGTACTGGCGTGGCCGGCGGCGCCAGAGTCTCGAGCGGCGG
>NW_015206255.1:0-1365 GCF_001447785.1 Gekko japonicus | reverse complement strand
TAGGACACCTCCACACATTACAGTTGTTACTCAATGTTATATGATAATTTGCTGCAGTGAACAACTAGGTCATACATGTGTATATACATTTTTAAACACCTGTGTACATATGTCTGGGAAATCAGATTGAAACTGGATTCCCACACATTTTTAAATTGGATATTTAGTACATTTTAATCCTGCCCATTCCCCCAAGTTGCACAGAGTGCTGTCCATGGTTTTCTCATCCTCTGTCTTATCTTCACAACATCCTTGTGAGGTAGGCTTAGGTTCATGTGATAGTCAAATGTAGGCCTGCTCACAGCTTTAATACTAGTGGCTCACGGAGTATAATTTTTGCTCACAAGACTCCAGATCTTAGAGGGAACATTGAAAACAGGCTGTGTGTTTCAGCCCAGGGAGAGGGCTGTGAGTGTTGTGACACACACTGAGCCAGTCAGTGTGTCAGACTCCTGCAGCAATCAGTTCCCAACAGCTTTCTTGCAAAGAAGTAAAGTTTATTGAAACACTGAAGGAACACTCAAGGAAGCGATTGTCCGCCCCCTCTTGAAAAAACAATCTCTGGACCCGGCCGAATTGGCCAACTATAGGCCAGTGTCCAATTTGCCCTATTTGGGCAAACTTATTGAGAGGGTGGTGGTGTTACAGCTACAGAGCTTCCTGGATGATGTTTCTATCCTAGATCCTTTCCAGTCTGGCTTCTGCCCAGGTCATGGGACGGAGACAGTGCTGGTCGCCCTGACCGACGACCTCCGAAGGCATCTGGATTGAGGTGGGGTGGCAGCACTGTTGTTGTTAGATCTGTCGGCCACATTCGACACGGTCGACCACCAGTTGCTGTCCCACCACCTCGCCGACGTGGGGATTCAGGGGGTCACCTTTCAATGGCTTGCCTCTTTTCTTCAAGGTCGGGGACAAAGGGTGGCGATAGGGGATCAGCAGTCCCGGAGACATCCTCTAGACTGTGGGGTGCCTCACGGGGTGGTGTTGTCCCCAGGGCCGGCCCGAAAAAGGCCCTCACCTTCGAATGGAAGGTCCTTAATGAGCGCCCCGGTGTCCTGCGGTAGGGCAGTAGAACGCAACCAGGAGTGACATCAGAGGGTAACAGCTGAAGTCAGCGTTTTGGCGGCCGCATCCAATGTGTGCTTAGCTGCACCTCCCAGCTCAACCCAGCCCAGCTGCGCCCCACCAGCCCCCAGCCAAGCCAGGGAGCAGGAAGCACGGAGGCGCTGGCGGGCCGTCCTCCTTCCCTCCCCCCCAGCTCAGCTCAGCCACGCCGCTGTGAGGCACCTGACTGCTTCTAAGGCCCCTCGAAAGCGCTGAAGCAGTAGCAGCCGCGCCACACCAGCTCCCTGCCTCTCCCGG
>NW_015206254.1:0-1408 GCF_001447785.1 Gekko japonicus | reverse complement strand
AAATTAGTTTGTTCTGGAGCCATCCCTTCGTGAGCTGAGATAAAAATGTGTGAGCTGGGGGCTAAAAAACTTTGAGCTAGCTCACATTAACTCAGCTTAGATGGAACACTGGCGACAATATACATCCTTGTCCTACTCCTTTCCCTATGCCAAACCAATCAGTTGTTCCATCTCCTGTTCTAACTGTCGCTTCTTGGCCCTTATAATAGCAATCAAGGGAACAGCAATACAATAGACATCAAAACACAAATTGCTGCAAAGTTCGTACAGTGAAAAAGATGGACAATAATAGACTTGTGTCCGATTGAAAGACTTGGTAGCTAAGAGCTGAAACAAAGAGTTGTTGAGTGTAAGAACTGCATTGTGGTTTGGTCATATTAAGAAAAACTACAGAACTGAGATCTGTTTGAAAAAGAAACTCTTCGAAACGAACGATTACTCAAGAGGTTCGTCCTTCTCTTGGTGTCATCACTCTTCTGATGGCATCCTGTCATTGAAAATACACGAATTAAACATCACAAAGCTCATTATTTATAGTCTATTATTGTCCATCTTTTTTCACTGTAGGAACTTTGCAGCAATTTGTGTTTTGATGCTTCTTGGCCCTTATACAGGTGTTTCTCAAGAGACACGTGAGGTGGTCTGGCACTCCCATCTCTTTAAGGACCTGCCATCGTTTGTTGTGATCCACACAGTCAGTGCTGGATTTACGCATAAGCTAAATAAGCTACAGCTTAGGGCCTCGCAATCTGCTGGGGCCTCAGATAAAAACACAATATAAAAAATGATTTCAAATATTAAAAAGGTGTATATATTTTAAATTTTTCTGAGTCCAGCTGACTTAATTTAAAACAGCAGGGAGCCTCTGGGAGCCAGATTGGTGTAGTGGTTAAGTGTGTGGACTCTGATCTGGGAGAACCGGGTTTGATTCCCCACTCCTCCACTTGCACCTGCTGACGTGACCTTGGGTCAGTCACAAGCTCCGGCACAGCTGTCCTTGAAAAAGAGCAGTTTGTGTCAGAGTTCTCTCAGCCCCACCCACCTCACAGGGTGTCTGTTGTGGGGAGGGGATGGGAAAGGACTTTGTAAGCCGCTCTGAGACTCCAAGTGAAGGGCGGGGTATAAATCCAATCTCTCTCTCTTCTTCTCTTCTTCTTCTTGTATAGCTTAGGGCTTCAGCAAGTCTCAATCCGGCCCTGCACACAGTCAAAGTCTTTCCCATAGTCAATGAAGCAGAACCCCCAGCTAGGGGCTCCCGATTCCTCCCTGGCCAGGACAGGAGATGGAGAGGCAGTTTAGTGTTCCTAGATTCAGGCTGGGAAACTCCTCCAGATGGGGGGATGGAGCCCGGGGAGGACAGGGTCCTAGTGGGGTGCAACGCCACGGAGCCCACCCTCCAAAGCATCCC
>NW_015206253.1:0-1395 GCF_001447785.1 Gekko japonicus | reverse complement strand
CATTTCCTCCAGGGCCAACGGATCTCTGTTGCTTGGAGATCAGCTACAATCCTAGGAGATCTCCAGCCCACTACCTGGAGGTTGGCAACCCTACTCCAGACCCCTCATGGTGCGCGTACCCACCAATGTTCCCTCTAAGCTATGGAGTCCTGTGAGCAAAAATTCTACTCTGTGAGCTACCGACATTACAGTTGTGAGCGAGCGATTGGGCGACTGGATCAATTAGTTTGCTCTGGAGCCCTCCTTCCTGAGCTAAGACAAAAATGTGTGAGCTGGAGGCTAAAAAACTGTGAGCTAGCTCACACTAACTCAGCTTAGAGGGAACACAGGTACCCACCTCTGGGCCTGGATTCAAGAATTTTGTATGTCCCCCCCCCCAAAATTCACCAGCAACCTGTCAGTCACAAATTAAAGTTATTTATAGACAGGAGCCCCTTTTTGGTTAATAGGCAAAGTTTCTCAGGAAAGAGACTCCGATGCCAACAAAATGCCAGGACAGGGCAATTGCTATTTACTGGGTCATTCCACGGGATTTTTTATTTTTTATTTACAAAGCAATTTTTTTTCCTACGGAAATAATTACTTCTACACACTCTGCGGAGTAGACAGTGCCGAGAAAGGTGATTGCTGTTGAAACGGTTCCAGGCACTTTGGCTGAGATCCCCGGGGGCCGTCAGATGTCATTTCTAACTATTAGAGGCATAAAAATTCCAGAACAACCACCGAACCACCTCCCTCCCGCCACTGCCTGACAGCTGTGGGAGCAGAGACCCTTATTAGTTTGGAAGCAGAGCTGAATGTGACAATTAGGAAGGACATCTTACGACGGCATCTTCATGCTTCAGTCACTTGGAATGCCCAAGCCGCACCTTTTCAGAGTGAAGATGTCTTGCATGCCAGCTGGCTCCAAGCCTCTGAGCCCGAGAATGGAGGGTGGCCTTGCTAGATCGGACCCAGATCCAGCTAGTTCTCCCCCCACTAGTGCCGACCGGGTGCCTCTCGACATCTCCCGAGCAACATGCACCACTTATGGCATTCCCCTGATCCTGGCAGTGTGTGCACCAAGGTATCCTTCCGGCTGTGCAGGAGAAAACGGAAAATAGCATGCCAATAGCGGCTCAGGGGCTCCATTTTTCACAACGGCCAAGTGCAATCAAAATGGGGGTGTGGAGTCAAACCATCAGGGAAGAGAAATAGGTTTCCTGCCAGGCATTGCCAGTGCCCACAGCCTGTGAGATGGGCAGTCTTGGCCAACGCAGGGAGAAACATATTGCTGACAAGATAAATAAACTCTTGTGCAGGGACTGAGGGAAGCTCCTGATGGCTCCAGTGCCAAGAAGCAAGATGGGGGCAGTGGAGTTAGGGCGGGGACTGTGGCTCAGCGGCAGAGCATCT
>NW_015206252.1:0-1320 GCF_001447785.1 Gekko japonicus | reverse complement strand
GTCCCAGCTCCTGCCAACCTAGCACTTTGGAAGCAAGACACTGCAAGTAGATAAATAGACACCACTTCGGTGGGAAGGTAACAGCATTTCGTGCACCTCGGCATCTATTCATGTCAGCCACGTGACCACAAAAACATATTTGGACAGCTCTGGCTCTTCGGCTTGGAAACTGAGATGAGCACCACATCCCTAGAGTTGGATTCAATTGGCTTTCAAGCAAGGGAAACCTTTACCTGACTCAAGCAACATTGTCGTACCAGGGCGTAAGGAGAGAGGCGGCCCCACAGGCCAAGGCCATGGAGAGTATTTCTATCCGATAGCTAAGACCTAAAACATACATAATTAAAAAATATGTCTTAAAAAACAGTAAATCCATAACAAAAACATGGTGTTAAAACAATGAAAACCAAGCTAAAACACACACACACTGCAATACAATGCACACACATAATGCACACACATAAAACCAACAATACCAACAATTAAAATCGCAGCTGAAAGCAGAGATCACAAAGGCAATGGCAGACAAAACAAAACAACTTCACCTGCTGGTGGACAGCGGCAACAGGAGTAGGGAATACCAGCCTCCCGGAATTACACCTCATCTCCAGGCTACAGAGATCAGTTCCCCTGGAGGAAATGGCTGCTGTGGAGGGTGGTAGGGTTGCCATTCCCCCAATGGGGGCTGGGGATTGCCTGCTTTCAGGGGACCTGATCCACCGGCTGTAATCTGGCTGGAGGGGAGAACCCTGCCCCCAAAGTGCCCCGTTCATGACAACATGCCTGGTGCAATGATGTCACCAAGAGGTGACATCATCACACAGGGCACATTGTGGGAGGATGCTCTGTCGTTCAAGAAAAAACTCAATGGTTACCATAGAGCACCCCCTAAGTGCACAAATGATAGAGCACCCCCTAAGTGCCCTGCGTAATGATATCACTTCCAGGTGACAGAATTGTGGTGCAAATGCAAAGTGCGTATGCCAAATAGATCGCAGAGAGACAGTAGGACCCCTCCACCGCTGTTGGCAGCCAGATAAGACCTGGCAACCCTAGAAGGTGGACTCCATGGCATCGTCCCCCACTGAGGGGGGCATCATCCCCCACTGTCCTTCCCAGGCACAATCTGCAAATCTCCAGGAGTTTCGCAGCCTGGAGCTGGCCGCCCTACCCTCCCATCCCCAGCCTAGGCAGGAGAGTCCCCCCGGGGAGAGAGTTCCACAGTTTTGGTGTTGCAACCGAGAAAGCCCTCTCTTGGGTCGCCACCTGCCTAATCTCAGAAAGGGAGGGCACCCAGAAAGCAGTGCTGTGATGACCACT
>NW_015206251.1:0-1697 GCF_001447785.1 Gekko japonicus | reverse complement strand
TGGTGGTCTCCCTTCGAAGTACTGATCCTGCTTAGCGCCCGAGATCGGCTGAGACCAGGCTATGCCCTGCCACCTTCCCTCCTTTTTCAGCCTTGCCATATAAATAAGAAATATAGATGCTGATGTACCTTGAGCAGATTACCTCAAAATGCAAAGTTCTTCTGCTCAAAAAAGCTCACATCATATATATATATATTTTGTATTGGACACAGACCTCCTTGAATCTAGGCCTGGCTTAAAATGGCTTCCAACACGTCCACTGCAAGTAACACTCTCTCTTCTCAAGCCTTAATGTTCCTATGGAAAGGACAAAAGGAACTGTGGAGGCTGACTTATGGACACTCAGCTGGGGCCAGTCTTTCCTGGAAATAATCTCTTCCCGCCAAAGATGAGGGCAACTGTGGTTTCCTTGACCTCCACAAGACACAGTTACCATCAGCCCTGGTAGGAAGACATGCTGGGAAAAATTGGGAGAATAGTTTTTCCTCAGTTTAAAGGGCCATATCCCACAGCCACTGTGTCCCCCTCAGTAAGGTTTGTGCCATAGGGGAGATTGGGTATCAATAAGGATAGAGGCAAACACTTGTGTGTGTGTGTGTGGGGGGGACACGTGAGAAACCACTCAAGTTCTTGTGAGTGTCCCCATGAAACATCCACAAATGCTCATGTTAGCAGAGATGCTCACAAATGAGTGAATAGAATTATACTGGATAGATCAGTATGGATTTATAACAAGAGTATATCCACTCTCAGCCTAAGCTACCTGCGATTTGTAAGTGACAAAGGGTGTTTCTAGGAATCACCGGAAACTCTATGGCTTTACCATAGAAGTTTAAAGGGCCATATCCCACAGCCACTGTGTCCCCCTCAATAAGGTTTGTGGCATAGGGGAGATTGGGTATCAATAAGGATAGAGGCAAACACTTGTGTGTATGTGTGGGGGGGGGACACGTGAGAAACCACTCAAGTTCTTGTGAGTGTCCCCATGAAACATCCACAAATGCTCCTGTTAGCAGAGATGCTCACAAATGAGTGAATGGAATTATACTGGATATATCAGTATGGATACAAACAAACAAAAAACAACACTTTGAACTCCATTATTGACTGTGGATTTTCTGCTCCCTGCCACATGCATAAGGGCATTCTTGGCTTGAGGAAATATTTGACTGCGGTCAAATATCAATCTTCTCTATTTTTAAAGTCCCATTCGCGACATTCTGTTGCACTCCTGTGTAGCCAAGAGACAGAAGAGAGGATGGGGCTATCCAGAAAAAGAATGGGGAGTGATTCATCCCGTATGTTCCCCCAAGAGCGCTGCGATCAGGGAGCCTGGACCTCCTTGAGGTCCCAGGCCCCCGGGACATCAAGCTCGCCCAAACCAATGCCAGGGCTTTTTCGGTGGCGGCTCCTACCTGGTGGAATGAGCTTCCGGTGGAGATCCGGGCCCTGCGGGACCTTGTACAGTTCCGCAGGGCCTGCAAGACGGAGCTCTTCCGCCAGGCTTTCAAGTAGGAGCCGCCGCCACTGCCACTATACCACCAGCGTGGCGTGATTTACCATCTACCTGGCCTTGGGTAGGGAGAGACGCGGCCCTGAAGAGGAACACTACTCTGGCGCTCCGGCTTCTACAACATCAGCGGCCAGTGAGGATCGACCATCTTGAATTTTTTTAAATGAACTGTAGAGCACCATTT
>NW_015206250.1:0-1386 GCF_001447785.1 Gekko japonicus | reverse complement strand
TGCCATATAAGTGGAGAACTAATTTTTTTGCATATAATACCATATATATGGAAAACTAGCATAGCAGGAGCATTAAAAATGTGAGTTTCCTCCATCTGCAGTCTGAAGTGATACAGCCCATGCTAACACCTTAAAATTCTCCCACCTCATTCTACCGCATGGATAGACCAGACCTAAGAATGGAGAAATTTCCCAGGGAGTTTTCATACCCTAGGGATGAGAGAAGTTCATTCTATTCTGCTCCCATTTTCAGTTTCTTTTCACTCCTCCTTAATTCCAGTTTATCTAAGATAATTTCTAAAATGAATTTCTAAATTGTATCATATACAATATCCAGGGCTTTTTTTGTAGAGAAAGCCCACCAGGAACTAATTAGCATATTAGGCCACACCCAACAGCAGAAACACATTAGCATATTAGGCCACACCCCTGAAAGAGCAGCTCATTAGCCTATTATGCCACACACCCAGGTTACCCAAAGTGTGGCCATTCAGCCACACCCACCTTTTGCTTTCTGATCTTATTCTGTTTACCTTGTTTGTTGTCAAAACCCAGGGCTTTTTTTTGTAGCAGGAACTCTTTGCATGTTTGGCCACACACCCCTAATGTAGCCAATCCTAATGAGTTTCTGCTGTTTGGTGTGGTCTATTACGCTAATGAGTTCCTGCTGGGCGTGGCCAACCCGGGAGCCAGCCGGAACTCCGTTCCTGTGCGTTTCTGCCCCAAAAGAGCCTTGACAATCTTCTATTCATTTGCATAATCTTCCCTTCATTTCCTTGATCTGGATGGCTCAGGCGAGCATGAGCTTGTCGAATCTCAGAAGCTAAGCAGGGTCAGCCCTGATTAGTAGCTGGATGGGAGACCACTGAATAAGGTACAATGAAAGATGAAAACAGAAACAGATCCACTTCGTAGCCTTAAGGCCTAAACTACATGATACGTAATTCATGGATCTGCCCCGCTGCCCTGTAGATACAGTGGGGCTATTGGGGGCTCTGTCCCCTTCCTTAAAGGGCCAGCCCCACAAGATTTTCTTCTGAAAATGTTTTTACTTTTTTTAAAAAAAAATTTTTTAAAAAACAACACCATAACTAACTCTCAAACATCACCAGTCCCACCAAACAATTTTTTAAAAATATAGTGACATCTTTATTAGTTTTTCAAAAGAAAAAATAATAAATGAAGGCGAGAGAAGTTACAATTTCCTCGTAATTACATAGGTTACTTAAACATAACAGCTCAAAATATTGTTTTACCGTATCCATAAAAAATCATCTCATCAACTCATGTAAACTGATATTTTCCTTTCATTTAGTCTAACATCAACAGGTCAAACAACATTTGCATTCTTCTGTTTCTAAACAGTCTGGTTATCCTTCATGATCA
>NW_015206249.1:0-1359 GCF_001447785.1 Gekko japonicus | reverse complement strand
GGTTGCCAACCTCCAGGTGGGTCCTGAAAGTCTCCCAGACTTACAGCTGATTTCCAGGTGACAGATATCAGTTCCCCTAGAGAAAAGGGTTGCTTTGGAGGGTGCATTCGAGGGAATTATATCCTGCTGAGCTCCCTCCCCACTCCAAAACACACCTCCCCCAGGCTCCAGCCCCCAAATCTCCAGGAATTTCCCAACCCAGAGATGGCAACTCTACCCAAAATGTAGAGCAAGCCACACACACACACGGTGGCCTCTGTCCTCATAACAATACAGTGAGAACCCCATAACTATACGTTATATTCCTGAACCATTCATATAATCATATGAAGCTGCCGTTGACTGAATCACACTACTGGTCCATGTAGCTCAGTACTGTCTTCTCTGACTGACACCACCTCCCCAAGGTCTTAGGATGAGGTCTCTTGAAGCCTTGCTGCCTGAGATCCTGTTGAAGATACCAGAGATTTCTGCATGCAAGCCTGCATCTCTTCATGCACTTCAGAGTAGAAACGTTGGGTCTGGGTTCCCCAGACAGTGTGTTGTGTAAAAGTCACATAAGAATGACAGATTCTCCTTAATTCCCCCACGTACAGTGTCGGTTTGTCTCATGGCTGTGGAAGTATGGAGAAGGAGCTTCAGCCTTCTCCCCACATATGCCATTTTCCGGACCTCAACCAATCTGGGGAAGGGACTATTGGACCTGTTGGGGAAGCCCTGCTACTTCTTTTGGAATCTGCAGGACAAAGCGCAGTAAATGACTGCTAGATTCTCTTGAAGCAATTTAATACTCATCCATTAGCAGTACCTGCGAAACCAGACCTCCTCCTATAGATGTTCCATAGTAAGCCCATGATATCTGCTAAGAGATAATGAACCCACTATAATACAAATACACACTTGAACTGCTTGCAACCATGTTGTTTTAATCTCTCTTTTATTCTGCTTTGTACAAGACTGTATACATTCGAGGCTCTCATGGTTTGAGTAGGTGTTTGAAATCTAATGTTGTTGTTGATTTTAATCCAGAGAGACGCCGCCAGTGAATTGCCTCATCAAATTATAGATTCAGGTGGGTAGGCATGTTGGTCTGAAGTAACAGAACAAAGTTTAAGCCCAATGGCACCTTTAAGACCAACAGAGTTTAATTCTGGGTATAACCTTTCATGTGCATGCACGCTTCTTCAGATGCATGGAAACAGGTTTCCAAGCCTTACATATAGGTAGAGAGAGGGTTGGGGGCGGGTTAGTTGCCAGGATCTGCAGGTTAGAGTCAAAATTCACACGTAACTGGGTGATTATAGCTGACATTGGATTAAAGCAGTTGGTCAAACCTGTGAATGGCAGCAAATTAGCATA
>NW_015206248.1:0-1346 GCF_001447785.1 Gekko japonicus | reverse complement strand
CATTGCCCTGAACCCACTTTTAACAAACAAGAGTCTGGTGGCACCTTGTAGGAGACGTGTGTCAGCAAGCTGCCATAGGATGGTGTGTTCTGTTCTACATGTTACCTTGTACTCCCATCCCCCCCCCGTGTCTTCCTGTGTAGGTGTTTACTTTCTTTTGCTTGCTACATCTGCGGAATTGCTCAAGGTCAACCAGCTGGAGGTGGGATGGAGTTATGGCGTTGCTTTGCCTATTATGTATCTCATGCCTGAGAACTGAACTTGTGTTTATGTTGTAGAACCGTTGTGTTCCCAAGGAAATGGGCGCTAGTTTTATCTGCATTCCCGCCAGCGGGAATTTTACTCATTGGTCCTAACCTGGTTCAAGTTCCTTTATTATGTTCCCCTATGGGGTCTGTAGTCATTCCTAACAATTCTTGTGTTCCTGATCTAACCATCGCTTTATAATAAATTTAACTTTGGTCCTCAAACGTGGATTTATTTCGAATGTATGGGGAATCGGACATTTTGTTAGGAAATCCCTTTTCTTCATCACCCCAATTCTGAGAGATCATGAGCGGGGCCGAGGAGAAACTACCAACAATGGAGGGGATCACTCCGGTCACCTCCAGCCCCCCTACCACCACAGCTGCATCAGTACCGGTCTCGGTGCCAGCGACGGGAGCGGTGGTTGGAGCCGTGCCGAAATCTGCACCGGTCCCATGGCCACCTCCGACCCCTTCCAGATGGGGCAAGGGAGCAGTACCCGCCTGGGACGACTGGACTAGGTTTGACTCGCGGAGCACACGAGAAACTTTTTCGCACTGCGGGAGCGGGCTCCGCGAGAGCATGTACGACCAAGGGTTGTACCGAGGGAAGAGCACAGGCTTCCCTGGTGACTGGCCCGGAAGGGAGGAAGACCTCTGGGGCACGGACCAACCGAGAGAGAGAGAGAGAGCAGACCGACATTGGCCGGGGAGGGTGAGTCGATGGGAGACCGACTCGAGGATCTAGACCAGACCATGCAACAGCTTATGCGGACTGTAGCTGATGTCTTCGATGCATTGCCGGGGATGATAGACCTCCACATCGCAGAAGCGGCAGCGGCACATGTTCTCCAGCAGCCACTGCAACCACCGTTGATTCCACAACAGGCGCTGGCCCAACCGGGCCAACAACCACAGGTCCCGCCTGGCCAGCTACAACCACTCCAGCCAGCGCAGCCAGGAGCCCCAGCGGCACCTGCTCTTCCCAGAGGCGCCGGGACCCGGGCTGATGGGACCACGGGCACGACCGAAAGACCTGTTGGAGGCTACATTCAACGGCAACCCTTAAGACCTCGCCTTCTTCACAGTGAGGGTGCAGAA
>NW_015206247.1:0-1360 GCF_001447785.1 Gekko japonicus | reverse complement strand
TATGCAGATTTGGAATATTTTGGGAATCCCGATTTTTTTTTTTTGCTCTATTATATCCTAAGGGGGCCATGATAATGGTACCCATATGGTATAATAGGGAATCACTCTGGGGTATCTGGGGGGGATGGGGGGGACTGTTTGGAACCGGAGAATTAGGAAAACACCACTTGGGTAAGTGGTATCAAAATACTCTGGGTTTAAGCAGTTTTGAGCCGGAAAGTGACGGCTGGGGACAGGAGGCAGATGTTGACCGTGTGATTGCGTGTATAAAATCAGTTTCTGAGGCGAGCCGAAACAGCCCGTCTGAACATACCCTATAAATATTTTTTGTAACAGTGTTGGGATATGACTGTTGTGACAGCCATGAGCCCTCTTGTAGGGAGGTGGAATACAAATAAAATAAAGTCCTTAAACTGTGGCTTTCTGGTATTCCCGGATAATCCTAGATATTTTTAGGATTATCTGGGAACAGCTATATCAGATAGCTGAAAATAGACTCCAGTCTGTATTCCGCTGAGAAAATATCCGAAAAATATCAATATTTTTTTAAGTATCTTTTCAGCTCGGTTACAGCCGAATCCACATCACTAGCCCGATCTCATAAGATCACAAAAGCTAAGTAGGGTCGGTCTTGATTAGTATTTTAATGGGAGACAACTAAGGAAGTCCAGGGTTTCTACGCAGAGGCAGGCAGTGGCAAACCACCTCTGTTTGTCTCTAGCGTTGAAAACACCATGAGGGGTCGCCATAAATTGGATGCAACTTTGATGACACTTTACACGCACTAAGAAACCCATGAGAAAAAAATAAACAGATGTCAATATACCTACAGAATTTATTTAACATGCTCAGAAGAAAAGGAGAACATCCCTTTCAGCCCAGGAGTGCTGAAATTATAAAAGCCGTATAGGCTACGGAATCAAAGGAAGGGCTACCTTTCGGCTATGCTCCTGCAGAGTGCAGGGGGTTGGACTAGATGACCTGCGAGGTCCCTTCCAACTCTAACATTCTATGATTCTATGAAACCTAAAATTATATATCATGCAAAATACACGTGCTTGCACTGTAACGTGAACTGAGACACACGCACACAAGTGCAATAACATGTGAATCTGTCCCTACACAAACCTGCTTCCCAATGAAGTAACGTGATATATTGCTGAATCCTAATGCAGACAAAAGTAACATGGTTAGGGCTGCCAAGTCTCCCCTGGCCACTGGCTGGGGATGTGGGGTAGGGTTGCCAGATCCAGGCTGGGAAACTCTTGGAGATTTGGGGATGGAGACTGGGGGGGACGGGGACCTCACTGAGGTCCAAAGCCATAGAGCCAACCTTCCAAAGCACTCACTTTCTCCAGGG
>NW_015206246.1:0-1533 GCF_001447785.1 Gekko japonicus | reverse complement strand
GGGGAGACACGTAAAGAGAAGAAAACAGGTTTTTTTGTGTGTTGTTCCCCCAAAAGAGGAGTGCAAGAATGCAAACCGACAATGTTTATGTATGTGCTGCCTAGCATCACTCTTAAAAATAATTTAACACTTAAAATATACGGCCAGGCAAGTCCAAGTCTGTGCCAAGACCTGAATTCCGCAACTGGTGTTCCACATAATTGTAAAGATTCTGCATAGATTTCTTATGGTTTTCCATCATTACTTTAATTCTGCCCTCTAGTCAGCTTACAAAGTGAGCGCCCGCCATGCAAATACATGCATTCAGGTTTTTGGGAAAGGCAGGCAAAGACGGTGAAGTCCTCTCCCCTGACACTGGAAACATTATTCGGCCACCCATGGCTTCTAATTGATTGACTGACTGATTACAGTCAATGGACAGCAAAAATAAACACAATGAACATTAAGATCAAAAATGCAATACTAGAAAACTATGTACTACGAATCCTAGTTACAGCGTTAACATTGAAAAGTGTCATGTGCTTTCTGTTTCTCCAATGAGGCTCGGAAAGCTCTTGCTTTAGCACAATACATCACAACTTTCTCCATAGTCCGCTGTGATTTATCTTTTTCATCTCTTCCCAGGAGAGATGAAAAAAAAAGTTCATCACACATGTCTTTGTAAAAGGTAAAGGTAAAAGTTTCCCTTCCCCGAAAGCCAGTCGAATCCGACTCTAGGGATGTGGTGCTCATCTCCGTTTCACAGACGAAGAGCCAGCGCTGTCCAAAGACGTTTCCATGGTCATGTGTCCGGCAAGACTAGACGCTAAGGTGCATGGAACGCTGTTACCTTCCCACCGAAGCGGTACCTATTTATCTACTTGCAATTTCTTGCTTTCGAACTGCTAGATTGGCAGGAGCTGGGGCCAGAGACGGGAGCTCACTCCATCATGCAGCACTCGGGTCTCGAACTGCTATTGATTCAGTCTCTAGGTTCATTCAGGACAAATTCGGGCAGGATATGGGAATGTTTTTTGGGGGGTGGTATCTTCCTTCTAGTAGGAGCTGCGGTGGCTCAAGTGGTTAAGATGCTGAACTGCAGGCTGTGGAAGGTCAGTAGTTCAGCAGTTCGAGACCTGGGTTGCCGCATGACGGAGTGAGCTCCCGTCTCTGGTTCCAGCTCCTGCCAACCTAGCAGTTCGAAAGCAAGAAATTGCAAGTAGATAAATAGGTACCGCTTCGGTGGGAAGGTAATAGCGTTCCGTGCGCCTTGGTGTTTAGTCATGCCGGCCACATGACCATGGAAACGTCTTCGGACAGCGCTAGCTCTTCGTCTGGGAAAAGGAGATGAGCACCGCAACCCTAGAGTCGGATTCGACTGGCTTTCGAGCAAGGGAACCTTTACCTTTTATCTTCCTTCTAAAAGTGCTGAAGGGAGAACATTAAAATGAGCCTGGGAAAAAGCTGATCTTAGTTTTGAAGATGTGACATTTCCCCAGATAATATGCTAGTTTGAATTGGCTGTATTCTATATAGTAGTACTTCCTAGCAGAA
>NW_015206245.1:0-1357 GCF_001447785.1 Gekko japonicus | reverse complement strand
GATCCAGGTCGGGACGTGGGTACTTCGGTGCAATCCTTTTCTCCGAAGTTTCAAACACATCCGCTGGGCCGAGGTGATGTGAGGGTTACCTTCTAGGAAGAAAGAGATTGATTTTGGTTGTTAAAAATCACCGCTTGGCTTTGGCAGGAAAAAGAAAAAAAGAAAACCGGTTTTGCACACGGGTGCGCGCGCACGGTCCGGGCTCGCTCGCGCTAAACGCCACCAGCCACGCAATGTTTGTTATCTGCTCTTGCAGAAAGAGTTCCAGACGGAGGTATTTGATTTCCACGCTCCATTCTTGCTGGTGGGCAAAATCCCATTTCTCGGCGTTTCATATCACAAACGAGGACTTGTGTCGGAAGTCGCCCTGCAGCGGAGATGCAGAAACGGCCGTAAGGGGATTTTTTAAAAAAGCATGTTCTCTAGTCTAGATGGTGGTGGAAAGGGCTGTCAAGCTGGGTTGCCGGTCCCCAGCTCCTGGAGGGGACTCCCCCGGTTTTTGGGGTTTCTGCCCACCGCCAGCCAGCTGGGGAAATCCCATCCCCAAACAGTGACATCATTGCACGATGTCCCCGATGTGATAATGTCACCTGGAAGTGACATCATCATGTCGGGGGCTTTGCACAGGAGCACTCTGGTTTGAGGGCAAAACTCTATGGTCTGAAGCCAGTTTTACCATAGTTTTGCCCCAAAACCAGAGCATCACCATACAACGTGACAACATCACTTCTGGGTGACGTCACCCCATCGGGGATGTCTCGGAACGCCCCCAAATCCCCCCCGCCGGCACGATGAGGGGACCTGGCCGCCCTACTGTCAAGTCACAGCCGACTTACAGAGACCCTGTTAGGGTTTTCAGGGCAAAAGACGTTCAGAGATGGTTTCCCATTGCCTGCTTCTGCACAGCAAACCTGGACTGCCATGGAGGTCTCCCACCCAAATACTAACCAGGGTCCACCCTGCTTAGCTTCTGAGGTCTGAAGCCGGGTCTATCCAAAATTTCCCCCGACGTAAAACAAACCCCGGGGGGGGGGGGATGTCTCAGAGCTGGCCTAAAGGTGCAGAAAAGGACAACCAAAGTAAGGGGCCGTGTCTCAGTGGAAGAGCCTCTACTTCGCATGCAGAAGGTCCCAAACCCAACCCCTGGCTTCTCCAGTTAAAGAGGACCGGGCAGGAGGTGAATGTGAAGGACCTCCGCCTGAGACCCTGGAGAGTAGCTGCTAGTCTGTGTAGACGATACTGACGTTACCAGTGGTCTGATTCAGAATAAGTCCATTTCATGCATAAAATGTGGCCATAAACACGCCTGCCTTTTCAAAACATCAAACAGAAGTGTGAGGATCTAAACGACGTCTTA
>NW_015206244.1:0-1332 GCF_001447785.1 Gekko japonicus | reverse complement strand
ATCATTACAAAGGAAAGGCTATCACAGAAAAGAATACCGTTTAAAGTCAGGCAAAAATTAGCCTCTTCTCCAACACAACTCCAACACAACTCCTGAATTAGTTTATTTAAAAGACTGATTCTCTGGACAACAATCCTGTGACCTGAGATCATTTAAACTAAAGGTGTCAAAGACTGAACCTGGGACCCTCTACAAGCCACCTATGCACTCTTTCACTGAATAATGGCCTCTCCCTCAAAGGGGAGAAGAATATCACCAAAGATATTCCCCTAGCAAGGTACATAAATTTAAAATTTATGCAATGGGCTGTCTCCCTTTGTATACAAAAGCATTTCCCTGTACAAAGAAATCTTGCACATCCAGGATTAGTTTGAATTCCAGATCTTCTGAGCCCATGCAGGTGTTAATAACTCTGAAAACACACTGATCCATGTGCATGAGAATTCTAACTGGAAGTTTCTCTCTCTTTTGTTTGGTGCCATCTTGTTATTCTCAAGTTCAGCCTTAGGAGTATGTCAAAAATAACAAAGCAAATGGGGGGGGGGAGAAGGGGATAATGCTGAATTCCTGTGCTCAGTTACCTGTAGTTTATACATCCAAACATTACTTGTTAAATTCATAGTGCTAGCTACTTAATTCTACAACATCTGGATACTACTGGCATACATTTAAACATATGCACATCAAACATCTAACTGTGAGGGATAGAAAATATAATAAAAATACGAAAATAATTACCTTGGAAGATTTGAAGGACTCTTCTGGTCTCCTGGCGGGCACGAAATGTGGCTCTCTGCCAGAGTCCACGCTGACCCTGCCCCCTATCCGATATTGTGGGAGACAGTATGATTTTATCACTGGAGCACAACAGCTCTTATCAGGGTGTTGTCTTATCAAGGATGGCCACCCGTCTCTGGAGGCCTCTAGGACGCCCTCTCCCCACCACCCTCCTCCCCTTCAGGTGGGTGTAGCAGGGCTGGGGCTTATCAAGGATGACCACCCGACTCCACAGGCCCTCTCCCCCCTCCCTGCTACCCCCCGGTGGTGCGTGGTAGGGTTGGGGGCTTATCTGAACTGCCCAGGGCTTGCCCGTCCCTGCCTAGAGGCCTCTAGGGACGGGTCAAGCACTGCTGGCCTGGCACACGTGGGCCGTCTGAATACAGTTTTCTTTACATCTTAGGGTAGACTTGTTATTGCGCCAAGCTTGCCACCATTTTCTTTTCATTCTGTCTTCTTTGTGAAAGACTGCGTGCTGTGCCACTGAGCCCGTCTCTCGCATTCTTGTAGGGGTTTTAAAGACAACCCCTGTTCCCTACCTATGAAGCTGTCTAG
>NW_015206243.1:0-1441 GCF_001447785.1 Gekko japonicus | reverse complement strand
TTCCAAAGCTATAATATCCTTTTTAATTTCCCTGTGGTCCTTTCCTCACTTGGATCTCATCCCTGGTTTTATCAGAGTTCAGCTCGCGACACAATACCTTGCATTTATCCCTGGTTATAACAGCATCCGTTTATCCTGGGACAAGTGTGGGGTGAAACCAGGGTAATGTAAGGTGGGAACAAAAAATACCCCGAGATAATTACAGGGGTGAACTCGAGCGTAGGGTAGAAAGTAAGTTCGGGGACAGGGTTGAAACAGGATCTAAGGTCTAGTAACATTTATAAGCCTGCCACTCTCTTCCAGATAACTGGGACTCAAGGAAGGTAACGACGCTAAAAATGATTCGTACGTTCATGCCGTGAAATTGCAGCCGACTTACGGTGACCTCAGCAAGGAGCGTTCACGGCAAATGAGAAACAGAAGTGTTTCGCCATTGCCTTCCTCTTCAAAGCCTTCCTTGGTGGTCTCCCATCCGAGTATCGACCCAATTTAGCTTCCGGGAGCTGACGAGATTGGTCTATACCATGCCACCTTCTCTCCCTTCTTATTTGTGAGTGGGCATTTCTACTGAGCCCTGACCTGGATAGCCCAAGCTATCCCAGTCTCTTCAGATCTTGGAAGTTGGTTTGCCAGACCCCAGTCAGGCCAGGGAATCCCCTGATATTTGGGGGTCCAATCCGCCACCATCCAGCTGACCGGCAGGGGAAGCCCCACCCCTGTAGAGGTCTGTCACACGTTGAAATCGTCAACCAAGGCTCTTTTTGTAGAAAAAGCCCAGCAGGAACTCATTAGCATAATAGGCCTCAGCCAACAGCAGGAACTCATTAGCATATTAGGCCACACCCCTGACAGCACAGCTCATTAGCACATTAGGCCGCACCCCCATGTTACCAGAAGTGTGGTTATCCAGCCACACCCACCTTTTGCTTCTTATTCTGTTCACCTTGTTTGTTGTCAAAACCCAGAGTTTTTGTTGTTGTAGGAACTCCTTTGCATGTTAGGCCACACACCCCTAATGTAGCCAATCCTAATGAATTTCTGCTATTGGGTGTGGCCTATTATGCTAATGAGTTCCTGCTGGGCGTGGCCAACTCAGGCACCAGCCGGAACTCCGTTCCTGTGCGTTCCTGCCCAAAAATAGCCCTGGATCATGTCACACAGAAGTGACATCATCATGCCACGGACGTCACACATCAACACTCTAACATTTTGGCTCAAAACTCCATGGTTACAAAAATGGTAGAGGAGCCAAAATGCTAGAGCGTTTCCTACAAATGCTAGAGCGTTGACGCACGATGTCCTTGGCATGATGATGTCACTTCCGTGCGATGTCATCGTGCCAACGACGCTGCATGATGTCACCCCACCCCCACACTCCCAGACAGCTCCCTCCCTCCCTCCCCTGACAATCTTGGAGGCTAAGTAGAGAGAGCAGTGACTA
>NW_015206242.1:0-1479 GCF_001447785.1 Gekko japonicus | reverse complement strand
TGAACACCTCTGCCTGGAGACAAGAGCTCCTAGGCTTGTGCAGAGAGCCTGGCTCCTACGATGATTGTCTCCCACTGATGCATGCTCGAGAAGGAGTGTGTGGATTGATCCTTGGCACTGATGGGGATGTGGCCGGCTTCCTTTCGGCCAGTGATGGCGAACCTTTTAAAGACCGAGTGCCCAAGCTGCGACCCAAAACCCACTTATTTATCGCAAAGTGGCAACACGGCAATTTAACCTGAATACTGAGGTTTTACTTTAGAAAAAACAACTCCTACATTAACTTAAGATGATCCAAACAAAGTAAGGAAAGGAATCCCAAATGCTTTCATTTACTTAAAATTATTTGGCAGAGAATTTGACACTTTAATGATGGTCTGGGCCTGGCTGGGGCGATGGCACGCGTGCCCACAGAGAGGGCTCTGAGTGCCGCCTCTGGCACCCATGCCATAGGTTCGCCACCACTGCTTTAGGTGAACGGCAGAGTCTGACAGCATCTTGCCTTTGGCATCCCAGGTAGATCAGGAACGAATTTGTTTCTTGAAACTCTCCTTGGCATTCTCTGAATTATTGAGCCCCCATGTTCAGTGTTCTGTACCTTTGAACAGGCTCTGTTGGAAACATGATGCTGGACTGGCTGGATCTTTCATCAGACAAAGGCAAGCGGTAGAACAAATTTGGAGTCCAGTGGCACCTTTAGGACCGGCAAAGTTTTATTCAAGGTGTGAGCTTTCGTGGGCATGCATGCTTTTTCAACTGCATTGGAATGGTTAGGAAGGCTCAGACTTCTAGACAGGGACAAAAAATTAACATGTAACATGATGAAGATGTGCAAAGGCAAAACGAAATAGCAAGCTAAGGTTCTAAGGTCAACAGTTGTAAAGTAATTTTGTTGTTGTTCAATCGCACAGTCGAGTCCGACGCTTCGCAACCCCATGGACAAGATCACACCAGGCCTTCCTGTCTTCCGCCGTCCTCTGAAGTTTGCTCAATTTCATGTTCGTTGCATCTATGACACTGTCTAACCATCTCATCCTTTGCCGTCCTTGTCTTCTGTTACCTTCAGTCTTTCCCAGCATCAGGGTCTTCTTGAGTGAGTGCTCCCTTCTTATTTGGTGGCCAAAGTATTTGAGCTTCAGTTTCATTATCTGGCCTTCCAGGGAACAGTCAGGGTTGATTTATTTTAGGATTGACTGATTTGATCTCCTGGCAGTCCAGGGGACGCTCAAGAGTCTTCTCCAGCACCATAATTCGAAAGCATCTGTTCTTCGGGCGCTCGGCAATAAATATGGCAATAAACATGTCAAAATAGCAGATAAATGTGTAAAGGTATCTTTTCTAATTGTGGGAAGTAAACATACTCTGCATTCTCTCCTCTCAGGTGGGCAGGTCACAACAGAATTTTTTCCCCTTTTTTGAGGTGGATGCAGTAAGACATCCCAATATTCCATCCATTACATTCAGTATTCTAATATACTA
>NW_015206241.1:0-1379 GCF_001447785.1 Gekko japonicus | reverse complement strand
ATAAATATCATTATTAATATCTGTTTTTAGCCCTTTAGTTTTTATTTTTGGTAGTCTCGTTTAATGTTAATGAAAAGCAAATTTGCATATTTTTAGATAAAAACCTGTCTGCAATATTTGTTCATGTCTGGCGGCTCTCAAACATCTGACCTCTATTCCATGTGGCTCTTACGTTAAGCACGTTTGGACACCCCTGCTCTAGACCCATTCATTGTGAGTGGTGTAAAGTATCCAGTCCTGACAAGTCCAGACAAGTCAAGAGACAAACAGTCCTGACAAGTCCAGACAAGTCCAGACAAGTCGAGAGACAAAAATTGAGCTTCACTCCAAGAGACAATGGACTATGTGGATCCTAGCCCGCTCCAATCAGGGGGCTAGGTTCCTGGCTGAGAGCCAATGGGACTCTCGGCCACTGTAAATAACCAATTGGGAAGTGGGGGTGTGTTTTGGGTGGCGGTTTCTTGGGGGATATAAGCCGGCCTGCGAGCCGGCCAAAGCTGTCTTGTTCCTGATCGAATAAAGTACGCTTTGCTGAAATCACTCTCCGTCTGCGTACTTTTCAAGTGGAAAGATACTTCTCATTGCCATCTTCTTTGTCTAATAACAAGTTAATCCAGCAAATCATTTCAGATTATCTAAAAAAATGTTTCCATGTAGATTTAAAAAAAAAAGTTCTGCCCCATTGTGCCCACACATTTCTCCAGACAATTTCCCCCCCCCATGAGTCTTGAGGAGGCCACTCTACTAGCATGCCATTTCATACGCTGTTTGTTTTAGTAGCTCTTGCCCAAGACCTTTATCTTGAGTTCTTGTTTGTACAGCTTGTTCAGAGCCAAGTCTTGGGAACATCCCACAGTGTCAGTTCCCCCAGATTGTTTGAGCTCATCCTGACTTAGTGGCTTATGGGGAGATTTACAAGCTTGCCACTCGCAGGCCAACTCCCTGTCCCTATCAGCTGTTCTTCTGTGCAAGGATTTCTGAGCCTGGTATACCAGCAGTCTTCCCTCTTCCAGCCCCACCGGGACCCATTTTCAACACAGGATCTGCTTTTACAGTTCTAGAGTGTGGTCACGTGGCAAGGCTATTGCGATTTGTTCCCGCTATAGATTTGATCAGGAATATTTTTTTCGGGTTGGGATGATCACACATCCCTCCCCGAACCACAAGCATTGCACGACAAGGCTTTGGGCACCATCTAGATAGCTGTGGCACCACTTGGGCGGTGCAGCACGAGTTTTTCTTTTAAAAATTGCTTTGCGCATGCGCATATGCACACAGCTGAATCAATGCCCCCACTTTGACTCCCTTGTTTTTATGATGAAATGGCACTGTTTTAAAACGAACCAGCGCCGTACTACCAAGCACTGGAGTCTATATGT
>NW_015206240.1:0-1621 GCF_001447785.1 Gekko japonicus | reverse complement strand
AGGTTGGCGTCCCCAGTGGAACTGTAGCTAGCTGAGGTCCGGCCCCTCCCCAAATATCACACTTCCCATGCTCCACCCCCAAAATCTCCAGGTATTTCCTATTTAGAGTCAGCAACCCTATAAGGTTAGGGCTCTTTTTGTAGCAGGAACTCCCTTGCATATTAGGCCTAATGTAGCCAATCCTCCAAGAGCTTACAGAGCTCTTCTTACAGGGGCTACTGTAAACTCTTGGATGATTGGCTACATTAGGGGTGTGTCGCCTAATATGCAGAGGAGTTCCTGCTACAAAAAGGAGCCCTGTAAGTATTAAAGGAGCTGTGGTGGCTCAAGTGGTTAAGATGCTGAACTGCAGGCTGTGGAAGGTCGGCAGTTCAGCAGTTCGAGACCCGAGTGTGCCGCATGACGGAGTGAGCTCCCGTCTCTAGTTCCAGCTCCTGCCAACCGAGCAGTTTGAAAGCAAGAAATTGCAAGGTACCACTTTGGTGGGAAGGTAACAGTGTTTCGTGCGCCTTGGTGTTTAGTCATGCCGGCCACATGACCACGGAAATGTCTTCGGACAGTGCTGGCTCTTCACTGCAACCCTAGAGTCGGATTCGACTGGCTTTCGAGCAAAGGAACCTTTTATATAAGTATTAAGGAAATGGTGTGTGTGTGTTTCTGTCATCCTTTCTTGCCGGTCCTAATTACAAAGGGTATCGCGGTGACTCCCCCAACCTGGGGTTGGTAGGAGTGGCATACCTGTGGGTCATGCCACGCCCCCAATGCAAATGGTGTTTGTAACTGCTAGTGGGCCCGTAGCCACGGTGGTGTTTTTGTGATCTCTGTCAGCAAAGTCTCATTTCATGCTCAGAGGATGAAAATGACTCTTTTAAGGAGAGCCAGTTTGGTGTAGTGGTGAAGTGCGTGGACTCTAATCTGGGAGAACCGGGTGCCAATTTTAAACCAATGACAGAGAAAGGGGACTTATAACAAAAGAGCAGATACAGAAGAAGAGCTGTTCTTTCTTCCAAGAGAGCAGGGCCAGAGGGAAGGCTGCTGCTGGGAGAGACCCTCACCCCGAGAGGAAGGGTGAGCAGACTCAGGCCCAACTGAGACAGTGCGCTCGGGACTATGAATCTAGTCACATTAGGGCATTTGGCTCCTTTTCTCTTCACCCCCTGATTGCTATTGTTCTTGCACCTTGTCTGTTTTCCCATATTGGGCTGACCTCCTGTAAAAATAAACCTTTTATTTGTTGTTTACTCTGCCTGGTCCTCACGCCTATGATTTGGCCAAATAAGGGAGGTCTGAAGGTCTTGGGAGGCTACTCTGGGCCTTCTCAGGGGAACCTAAAACCAGAGTGGTGGCAGCGTCAGGTGACACCCCACCTGGGCCATGACAGATGTATACCCCGCCCTTCACTACCCGAAGGGGTCTCAGAGTGGCTTACAATCTCCTTTCCCTTCCCCTCCCCACAACGCATACCCTGTGAGGTAGGTGGGGCAGGGAGAGCTCTTTCGAGGACTGCCCTTGAGAGAACAGCTCCGAGAGAACTTGTGACTGACCCAAGGTCACACCAGCAGCTGTGTGTGGCAGAGGAGTGGGGGATCAAACGCTCCTAACCGCTACACATCACTTGCTC
>NW_015206239.1:0-1369 GCF_001447785.1 Gekko japonicus | reverse complement strand
GAAAAACTCATTAGTTAGCCCAGACACTTTGTCTCCAGATGAGAGGCTTATGCAGAGTTCCCCCTCTGCCAGACTACAATGGACGTTCATTCCACATGGCTAAAGATGAGTCAGCGTTGCGGGTCCCTCCGCATGTACTTCCCTTCCCCGCCCAGGTACCACTAATCAAGTTAACCAATAGATTGGAAATTGACCCTGTAGCCAATCCCTGACCTGTAGGGTAGGGCCACTGGTGTAATTTGGTTGAGCCCACCCCCTCCTGCTCGCAAGCAGCTTTAAAAGTTAGAACATGGAACAGCCAAGCATCCTCCCTTTTACCTACGACCTCTGCCTGTCTGCTTTTCCCTTCAATCCAGCTTTCTATCTAAAACCCCTGCCTCACTTTGCATCTTAGTCTGCAGCTAAGGTGCCGCAGACGTGTTCTCAGCAGGTCTGATTACGCGCGCTTCTCCCATTCACATTTTTCTTCCCTCCCTAAACCCCTTCCCGCTGGAAGTTTTAGGAGCTGCACTGTGCCTGAGGTAAATATCTCCCACCAATGATATACCTGCTAATGCGAAAGTGCTTTAACAAATCTATCCATTTTTCTTAGCTCTTTAGTGTGTATGTTATTGTGTGCTTTGAATGATACTTAGTAAAACCAAAGAGGATTTTTTATTCTTGTCTCCGTCTCTTCATTGAACCAGAAGTTGTAAGGCTCAAAAAAGTCGCAGATTAGTTATGGTCATCCTGCAGAGCTTTCAAGGTTGGATGCATTCAGAAGAGGTTTGCCATTGCCTGTCTCTGCATAGCGACCTTGAACTGCATAGCGACCTTGAACTTCCTTGGTCCTCTCCCAACCAAGTACTAACCAGGGACAATTCTGCTTTGCTTCTGAGATTTGACTGAGCTATCATGGGAAATCCAGGACAGGGCACTTATTCCAGCATAACCGTTCAAGAACTAGAGCCCTCTTCTTTCCAAGCATTGTGGTGGGTATTGACTAGGCAGATGTTTCCATGATGCCACTGAATGTATTGTAAGATCATAATTCCTGAGGTCTTCCTAGAATGCCCGACTCAAAATCTCCTAAAGATAAAAGAAATCAACAAAATATTACATATGTATAAAAGAAGCAATTACAAATTTGATTGCAGTATTTGGTTGCATCATGTTTAAAGAAGTCTGAAAGAGTGAGTAAATGCACATAAATTTCTGAAGTGAAGTTTTGATGCTGTGGATACAATGACAAGGTATATCAAAATACATTAAACAGAACACAAATATAATCCGAGGTATAATGTGTTTTTTTTTAGTGTGTTTGGTTCGCACCATCAAGAAAGACTGTTTCAAAGACTTTCGTAAAACTGAGTGGATCAATTCTGAATGG
>NW_015206238.1:0-1364 GCF_001447785.1 Gekko japonicus | reverse complement strand
AATGTGAAATAATAAGTCATTATGTATGCTGTGTAACTATTTGGGGGTTGCAACTATTCAGTGCTAGCTGGATGGACACAGCATTTTCATAATTTGTAAACAAGTTCTTCTCTGTTTCAAAGTAAAACTAATTACTTGTACCACTTAGTCAGTCCCATGGTCTTTGCATTAGTTTCTGGAACACTTCTGCTAATGTTCCAATGCCATTTTCCTGTGCTTCTGTGCTCCCAGTAAATAAAAATGTTTCTTAGTAAACAAAGATCCTTTTCCTTTTTAAAGACCTCAGACTATGTTGAAAAGTCCTTACCCAAGCAACTGGCAGTTTATCCATGGATAGACCAAATCATCTGACTAGTCTGGAGAGTTAGCAGGCATAGGAGCAGGGAATATGCAGCAGCACATAGGTCCCCCTCGTCAGTGCTTCAAACAGCTATCAGCAAAGGAAGGGCAGATGAGTTTGAGTGGTGGCAGAAATCTACCCAATACGATAGGGGAAGGAAAGGGCTAGTGTATTCTCACACACATTTGCTTATCCCCAGTGCCTCATGGGTACTCCCAAGTGAGGAGAGAAAGCAGGGAGCAGAGTGGTGGATCTCCACACACCTAACTTCATAACAGACACCTAAGCCATGTAAGTTTCACCAACCCCAGTCTCTCCAGCAAGCAACACAAAACAAAACCCTTTCCATTATTTTTCAGCCCTACATAAAATAAGACACGTCTCTGTTAGGGATGCATGCACGTCTCTGTTAGGGATGCATGTCAATTTTGGTTCATTCCAGGTTCCTTAATTCTTGAGGGACTTAAATTCTTCGATCCTCAAGTTCTTTTCCCCCAAGTCTGTATTTGTTTGTTCTTCCAAAATTTGATCTAGCTGTGGTGTACTTGTATTATACCCGTATTTTACACCTGTCATTTTAGCATTTAGTGCTTTTTCAATGGATGCCAATGTCTTCTGATGAGTAAATTGAATTATATATTACAATATTAATGAAAAAATCCTTGGGGTGGCAATCTATATGAAATTATTTAAAGGATAGAAGATCCCAAGCTGACTGGAAGGTGCTTTCCAGTCACTAAGAGAAAACGCCAAAGGACATTGAGAAAGCACATAAAAACTACAAAGGAAAATGCTGGAAATGTCAAGACATAGATGGAACCTTCTTTCATATGTGGTGGACTTGTAAAAAAGCAAAAAGATATTGGAAAGAAATACATTAGAAATGTAGAATATATTAAAGTTTAAATTCCCAATGGAAGCCAAGAGTATGCTATTAAGCGTTCTAACAAATTACCAAAAATTTTAGAAGAGATATTCAATGCATGTGGACAGCAACTACAACTATTTATGCAGCAAAATGGAA
>NW_015206237.1:0-1381 GCF_001447785.1 Gekko japonicus | reverse complement strand
GGGGCCCCGAGTACTAAGGGGAACCTGGCTGTGGTGGTGACCACGAACGCCCTTTTCTCCCAGTGTTCCCCCGCCCCAATCCGTAACGGCACAGTTTCGTACTCACACGGGTCTTTCATGGTGGAGCCATCCATTTAGGTGAATATTAAGGGGTCTTTTAGTTTTACTACTCCAGCCTCCAACCCCGTAACCAGGGAGGGATTAATAAGATTCCTCCTGCACCCCGAGTCGATTAGGGCTCTCACCCGTATGTGCGTGCCTATGCTGGGGTTAATCAGAGTCACAGTCATGAAAAAGAGGGAGGGGAAACTGCTCACCACATTAGGTGCCTCCAGGATCGGGTCCTGCTGTTCCGTGCCTCTTACAGCAGGACCAGTCCGTTTCCCGCTGGTTCTGTGTCTTCTCCGTTGGCTTCCGCCTCCCCTTCTTCAGGAGCGACTTGTAACGCCTTGGCATATTTAGGCTTCCCCCTCGCTTTTTTCACAGGTGTTGCAGGGCGCGCTCGGGTCGGTTCACTGGGCCCTAGTTTCCCTGGCCCCGAACCTCCGCAGTCAGCTGCGAAGTGGCCCTGCTCTCCACATTTCAGGCAGAGCCCTTGCTTCAGGCGTTGCTCCCGAGTTGATTCCGCATGCCGTGGCACTTTCCCTTTCATTGATTGAGGGGTCGGCCGACCCCCTGCCATAGCGATGTCCAGGCAAAGGGTGTGTAGGCGGGTTTCCGCACTCTCTGCCTCTTGCATCCATGCTGGGAGGGATACAGGATCCACCGCTCTCAGAACCGTCTCTCGGATCTCCGGGTTCAGCCCCACCCGGTACAGTTCCGCCAGCACTGGATCTGGCCACGTTTGCACTTTGGCCGCGTGAAGCTTGAATTCAGACGACTATTCTCTCACCGAACGCTTCCCTTGCTTAAGGGTTCGCAGGAACACCCTTCGCTTTAGGCCCGGCGTTCCGATCTTCAAATTGGGCTTGCAACGCCCATATAAAAGCGTCCAAATTAGTCAGTTCCTGACCCTGGGCATTGTGCAGCCCCACGTACCAAGCTGCCGCGGGTCCCCGGAGTCTTGCTGCCACCACATCCACACGGCTGCTGTAATCCGGGAACAGGTGCCCCGATCTCTCCACAAACTTCATCACCCGGACTACAAAGTACGAGAGTTCCTACGGGTTTCCATCGAAGGTGGCCTCTATGGGGTCTTTCGGGCGAGAAACCACCCATTCTCTTGAACTGGGTGGATGTGGTGCGGGGCCCGGAGCCCTGGGCGAACCCGGTTGTGGGACGCCCCCAGGTTGAGGTACTGGCTGCGGCAGCAGAGCCAGCGGAACCACCAGTCTGGCAGGAAGCACCGGCCGTGCCTCCATTTCCTCACGGATGGTTTGCA
>NW_015206236.1:0-1356 GCF_001447785.1 Gekko japonicus | reverse complement strand
ACAGTGTGACACAGAGTGTTGGGCTGGATTGTTACCCCTACCAGCATATATTTAAGAAGCTGAATCGCTGCCTTCAGTTTCTGGGGGAAATTAACTAAATGGCAGGCCTCACTGAAAGGTGGGGTATTAGCGAGGATTTTCCTACCTATGTTTATGGGGACATTTCCCTTTAAGCGAGCTCTCAACAACCAGTCCAAGGGTAAAAAGAGAATGTTTTATTGAAGGGTATTAGGGAGTTTAACTGCGTGGAGCACACATGAAACAGACACACATACAAGATCTATGGAAAATAGAGGAGCAGAATGATAGTGGGGGTTGAGGTGATAGCTACCTTTTCTGAAGATGCCCATGAAGAAAGAGAGAAGGAAATGACCAGAACTTCACTGAGAGAAAGAACCCAGTATACTCGGGATGTGTGTTGGTAGGTGCCCAAGACAACACAAGCAGAGGAATGGGGCTGTGCTGGGCCGGTTGCACCCAAAAACGAGTCCAGAAGCCTGCTAATGTGCGGGGTCCCTCAGAACAAAGCAGTGATGAGATTAATTGGGGGAAAAACAATGTGGACTGTGGTCACATGGAGCAGTAGCCTCGCTACTGCGACGGAAGATAGGTGGATTTTCCGGGCGCAATCTCACCGCCACATCTGGGAAGCGTAGAGCTCCCGTGGCGAACCCGAGGCTTCCCTCCAAAGATGCGCGGTTAAAAACTAGTACCTCAGAGGTACTAGTTTCCGGAAACCGTGGGGCAAGGGTGGGCGTCTGATTGCGTTTCCGGTGGCATCCGACACCCGCCCATGCCCCATTGCAAAAAGGGTCCCCCCCCCAAAGTCTCCAGGGATGCGCACAAGCACCCAACAGGGCATGCACATATTTCAAGTTAAAAAACCCCAACACAACCCCATTTGCCATGCCGCGCCACTTCTTTGGCACATCGTGTGATCGGCACCTTCCCCCTAACCACGGGACCTTGACGAGACCGTAAGGGGACGCCTGATCGAGCAGTTGTGCATTATTTCACTGCGGGGCAAACAGCCACACCTCCCCCCCCCTGCAATATCCGGCCCGTAGTTTGGAAAGGCTGTATAGAGTTCCCAGGTTAAGCCCTGGGAGTTCTATTGTCCTAAGTGTTGTAGTTAGGGATGGGCAGGAGCCACATTTTTATGGTTCGGTGTATGGTTCGGTTTGTGGTTCAGCTATGAACCACAAACCGAACCATGATCTGATATGCCATTTCACAAAATTAACTGGTTTGTATTGGTTAGTGAGATATCTAAAGTTTAAACCGCTGCTTTCTGTACCCCATGACTTTTTGTGGGGAGCAGAAAATGGGGGTATAAATGGCTCCGAGCCATTTAAA
>NW_015206235.1:0-1358 GCF_001447785.1 Gekko japonicus | reverse complement strand
CAAAGTTTAATTCTGGGCATAAACTTTCCAAGAAGTGAGCATGGGCACGAAAGCTTACACCCAGAATTAAACTTTGTTGATCTTAAAGGTGCCACCGGACTCAGACTTTGTTCTTTTATTAACTTATGGAACTCCCTGCTACATGACACAGTGATAGGTGCTTAGGCGGCTTTAAGAGAGGGATTAGATAAAGTCACAGAGGACAGGTCTTGATTAATCTATTTACCAGATCTGTACCCCGCCTTTCTGCCCCTGACTAGGGCCACCGAGGTGGGTAACAGCCTCAAACATCCATGATGAAAATGCATTTGGAAACCTTTAAAACTGACACACACACCCCGAGCCGGTGTTCCCTCTAAGCTGAGTTAGCGTGAGCCGGCTCACCGTTTTTTAGCCTCCGGCTCACACATTTTTGTCTTCGCTCAGGAAGGAGGGCTCCGGAGCAAACTCATTGATGCAGCAGCCCAATCGCTGGCTCACAACTTTCATGCCAGTAGCTCACCAAGTAGAATTTTTGCTCACAGGACTCCAGAACTTAGAGGGAGCATTGCCCCCAACACAAATCACTAAAACAATGACAAAACAAAGTTTAAAATATGTGGTGGTAGTGGAGGAAATGGCCGTCACATCACAGCCAATTTATGGCGACCCCTCACGGGATTTTCAAGGCAAGAGATGTTCAAAGGTGGTTTGCGTAGCGACCCTGGGCTTCGCTGGTGTAACAGAGAGCCAGCTTGGTGCAGTGGTTAAGAGCACAGAGCTTAATCTGGGAGAAGCGGCTTTGATTCCCCACTCCTCCACATGCAGCTGCCGGTGTGACCTTGGGTCAGTCACAAGTTCTCTCGGAGCTGTTCTCTCAAGGGCAGTCCTCGAGAAAGAGCCCTCTCAGCCCCGCCTACCTCACAGGGTGTCTGTTGTGGGGAGGGGAAGGGAAAGGAGATTGGAAGCCATTCTGAGACTCCTTCGGGTAGCGAAGGTTGGGGGTATAAATCCGTTCTCCTCCTCCTCCTCTTCTTCTTCTCTTGGTGGTCTCCCATCCAAGTGCTAACCAGGGCCGACCCTGCTTAGCTTCCAAAGTCTGACAAGATCGGGCTAGCCTGGGCCATCCAGGACAGGCAGAGGTGGCTTGCCATTGCCTGAACCTGCGAAACAACCCTGGCCTTCCCTGCTGGTCTCCCATCCGAGTACTAACCAGGGCCGAAGTTGCTTAGCTTCTGAGATCTGATGAGATCAGGAGTAGCCTGGGCCATCCATACAAAACATAAGAACTGCAATCAAAACATTGGTCGGGAAGGAGGGAATCACTGAAGGAATGCCAGAGGTGGGAGGTGGCAACAGAAGGGGACAGGCAAATCTCC
>NW_015206234.1:0-1443 GCF_001447785.1 Gekko japonicus | reverse complement strand
CTACTCTACCCTTTCCTTTACTACCCTGTCTGCCATAGTCTGTGCTCTGCTTTATATGTATGTAAATACTGATGTGCCTTGGCTGTGCAGCTGACTTGTTCCCTTTCCAGTCCAAACATGTTCAGGGTTGTAACCTTTCCCTCTATCTCCACTCTGTTGCTTGATTTATTCCCTAATGTAATTTCAGCTCTGCTCTTCACCTGACCATTCACTTTTTTTATTTTGTTTCTTTTTCTCACCTCTTTATAGGTTGACCTTTCTTGGACCTTGTTTAAAAGACCCTTTACATTTAAGGGGGGCATCACATTTTTGTCTCCTACTACTTACTAGTCTGGGCTGACACCTTCTGAAGGGCCATTGAATTAATGTGAGCAGTGACTGACTCATTGAAGATTCTGGTACATCCTTTCGTGATCAAGTGTGCACTTCTGTGAAGTCCTCAAACTCCTAAACACATCGATATATCTAACAGTCCAGGTTATACTAACAGATAAAAGGGAGCAGTGGCGCAGGCTGTAAAAGCCTGCAATAATCTATCAACGAGCAGCCATAAGGCTGCTCGAGTCCCACCGCGGCCGGGGTAAGCTCCCGGTCCTTGTCCCAGCTCCCGCCCACCCAGCAGTTCAAAAGCCCTTGGCAAGTAGATAAATGGGTACCCGCTCCTAGGAGCGGGGGGGCACCCTCCTTCCAATGGATTGGTGTGCAGCAGCAGCGGCAGCTGAGCGGTGGTGGCAGGTGACGGGAGGTGATCTGGCGAAGATGGCGGCAATCCAGGGTTGAGCAACGAGCGACCCAGGTGGAAATTGGTCCAGGAAACGCGACGACGTGGCGCAGTCAGAGCCAATAGGACGGAGGCCAGTTGCTACAGCCATCGCATAGTCGTGTGCCATGAGGTCCATTCCAGAAGGAGTCGCTGCGGGAAAAGATCTCCGCCGTTGCCTTGAAACTGAAAGAACACACCACGGAAAAAAAGAACCTTGCTGTTCGGGTGCCTGGTAGGCATTCACCCCTCCCCTTGCACTGTGGCCCTAGTTAGGATGATTTAAATGTCTCTGTAAACTGCTCCGAGCCCTCGGGAAGGAGCGGTATATACGTTGAAAGTGTAACGTAATGTAGTGTAATGTAATGTAAAATACAGTAGCATTTATCTGTGTGTGCACATATAATGATCCTCTGTTTAAGCTACTTCCTCATGGCAGATACAGTGGTGCTATAGGAGAATAGGGAAAAGGGCAGGTAGGCACAGTGGTGGGGGGAGCAGGTGAATGGGAGGGCAGAGGGGCAGGGAGAGAGGCAGAAGGAGGAGCTACCACCACCCACCACTAGACACAGCAGGGGAAGGGGAGCCAGTGCATAGGGTAGGCACCAGCTGGGTAGGCAGCAGGCCCATAGCTATAGTGGGGAATTTCAGGGACCTGCCTCCTTAATTAAAAGCCCTGCCCC
>NW_015206233.1:0-1307 GCF_001447785.1 Gekko japonicus | reverse complement strand
TAAATAAGTTAAAGAAAAAGCACCAAAGCAGACTCTTGCGAGTTTAACTATGAATGACAACAGCTGCAAAAAAAAAGGGGGGGGGATCCGTCACTCACTATTTGCCCTTGGCCATGCGGAGATACTACAGCAGCAACAACACCACAGAGAAAATATAATCTTGTCTGTTGCACTCTTTTTGTTTCCAGGGGTCCCCAACCTTCTTGAGCCTGTGGGCACTTTTGTGATTCTGACGCAGGGCGGCAGCACAACCACAAAATGGCTGCTGTGGGAGGTGGGGCCATATAGGCACTGGCTGGAAATTGGTTAGGGGAGAAGAGGGGTAATTTTAAACAATGTACTGGGAAAGAGGAGTGAGAGGGAATACGGCCAACAGTAATGGAAGCTGCTGCCAAAGCAACATTATGTTAATCTGCACAACCAATGGTATCTCCCGCACCCTATCAGAGGCTGTGCTGGGCAAAAGCTCCACCTGGATCCACCCACTTTTGGAAACACTTGGCAGGTGCCAGCCAGGGACGATGTCAACTAGAGTCATGGTTCCCGTGGGCACCAAGTTGGAGACCCCTGCTATATGCCAATGTCACTATCCTATTCAATGTGTTTGGGGTAAGAACAACCCCACAGCACCATCAGAATAGACACTGCAAGGGAGGCGCAAAGCAATAGCAAGCTCAGTAAAGTTGAGGAATGCAGCTGGTGTATAAAACTGCAGAAGACTGATGACAAAGTTTAATCTAGTTCTCTCCCCCCACACATTTCTTGGAGTCAATTTGATCCTACTTACTGTTAACCAGTTTTAACAAATGGGTTTGCAAGGTCAGAACAGCTTTCCAGAATGTGAATAAGGCTCATGAATTTCCCTCAGCCATCAAAACTGGAGACCAAAAGATAACCAAAACAAAGGGTTTGTATTATTTTCTTTGTATGCTACCGATTGCGAAGATGCTAAGGAAAATGGTATCTGACACTGCATCAGACTCAATAAGGTAAGGTTCCCTCCCTCCCATTTCCCAAGACTACTTACTTTTTCTTCCACTGAATATTGAAATGCAAACAATTAAGCATTGTTCAGGACAAACAGAAATTGAATGAAGGCTTTGTGTAACTACTTTCCACTTTTTAAACTGAGTGGAAGCCCAACAACCAAAGGCCACCAATGAATTATGAAGATGTGACAGCATTTGCCATAATATACTATTGTCTCTAGGGGCACCATTCACTCCTCTTTTGTGGAGTGTTTTGCTTGACTGATGGTGACATTTTAAGCAGACTTCAGTGGGTTCCCGTATTATTATTATTGTTAT
>NW_015206232.1:0-1416 GCF_001447785.1 Gekko japonicus | reverse complement strand
GGCTTGAAACTCAACATCAAAAAAACGAAAATCATGGCATCCGGCCCCATCGCTCTGTGGCAAATAGAAGGGGAAGTCATGGAAGCAGTGACAGACTTCACGTTCCTGGGATCGAAGATCACTGCAGACGGTGACTGCAGACATGAAATTAAAAGACGCCTGCTCCTTGGGGGGGAAAGCGATGGCAAACCTAGCCAGCAGAATAAAAAGTAGAGACATCACGCTGCCAACAAAAGTCCATACGGTCAAAGCAATGGTATTCCCAGTAGTAATATATGGTTGCGAGAGTTGGACTATAAGGAAGGCCAAGTACTGAAGAATAGATTCTTTTGAATTATGGTGCTGGAGAAGACTCTTGAAAGTCCCTTGGACTGCAAGGAGATCAAATCAGTCAATCCTAAAAGAAATCAACCCTGACTGTTCCCTGGAAGGCCAGATACTGAAGCTGAAGCTCAAATACTTTGGGCCACCAAATGAGGAGCACTCACTGAAGAAGATTCTGATGCTGGGAAAGATTGAAGGTAAAAGAAGAAGGGGACGGCCAAGGATGAGATGGTCAGACAGTGTCATCGATGCAATGAACATGAAATTGAGCAAACTCCAGGGCACGACGGAAGACAGGAGGGCCTGGCGTGATGTGGTCCATGGGGTTGCGAAGAGTCAGACTCGACTGTGTGACTGAACAACAAGGTATAGAACAGGGGTCACTGGGGGAATGGCGGGGTAGTTGTGAATTTCCTGCATTGTGTAGGGGGTTGTACTAAAGGACCCTTGAGGTGCTTTCCAGCTCAATGTTTCCATGTTTAATATACACACAGTCTTCTCCTTAGGTACATCATGTCAAACCATGCTCCGCTTTGCTCGGCTTTGGGTTGCCATAGTTATTGAAGGGAGGGAATTTCTGCAGGGAGGGGGGTGAGTGAGTGAGAGAATAGGACCTTTGCTTCTAGAAGACACAACTTTTCTTGCAAGTCATACCTCCTTTCCCTTTCCCAGGGTCAGATGTCCTTGAGAGCTTTTTTGTACCAGCTTGAGCTGCAGATAACCAAGACCAAGACGTATATCTCTTACTTGGTTGGGATGGCAACGCTAGACGTGGTGTGATGGGTGACGTATGCCTGGGGAGAAGGAAGGGGCTTCTATTCAAATTATCTACATTAAGGGGAGGGGTGTAGCATATGCAAATAAGTAATGTTAATGAGTTATGCTAATGAGCTCCTGCACCTCTTTTTCTACGAAATGACCCCTGCTTGGCAGAAAGTACCAAGTACATATAAAACAATTGAAACCATTTAAAACAATCTAACCAATTCACAGTTTACAATTTAAAGTGTTCACAGTGTCACTAACTCAAAGATGGTGGGCATCCACATACCCAGGCTCAGCAGTCTCCCAACATATCAAGTTGATATGGCT
>NW_015206231.1:0-1433 GCF_001447785.1 Gekko japonicus | reverse complement strand
CTGGAAGTGACATCATCATGTCAGGGATGCACTTTGGACACTCTGGTTTGCGGGCAAAACTCTATCATGGCCCTGAGGGATGTCATCGTCATCAGCATTTTATCAGCTTTTTTAAAAATATTTTTTATTCTTTTACTTAACAGTACAGTTAAATACATAAGAAGGGATGAACTCGAACACAATACAATATATCTTACAAAGATGTATGCGTTATCATCATTATTAACCAGAGGAATCCCTAGTCATGACCTTGGTGGGCTTAAAGGTAAAGGTAAAGGTTCCCCTTGCTCGAAAGCCAGTCGAGTCCGACTCTAGGGTGCTCATCTCCGTTTCCAAGCCGAAGAGCCAGCGCTGTCCGAAGATGTTTCCGTGGTCATGTGGCCGGCATGACTAAACACCGAGGCGCACGGAACGCTGTTCCCTTCCCACCGAAGTGGTACCTATTTATCTACTTGCAATTTCTTGCTTTCGAACTGCTAGGTTGGCAGGAGCTGGAACTAGAGACGGGAGCTCACTCCGTCATGAAATTTACCGATTTCATCTTATGGTTACTCGGGACTCTAACACCCATATTTATTGCTGCGGACCGTACAGTGGATGAGGACCTATTCCTGTATACTGCTAACGAAAGTACCTAGCGCGTCATAGGAACAGCCATCTATGATAATTATGGTTTGTGGGCAGTATCTCATGTTTCGTCATATAGTTCACTATCGGTGACCAGAGCCGTAACTGTAGTGTTGCTTGAAGCCTGGGCCTCCTGGTTTAGGTCGTTGATTTTGGCCATGACAAATTGTTCCCAGAGTTTATCATGCCACAAAGATAAGCATTTTATCAGCTTTTTAATCTGTATTTGTGATTTGCTTATGCTTATGAGTTCTCATGATGCTGTACTGTGTTTTAATGTTTTTAACTTTTAAATGTAAGCCGCCCTGAGCCTGCCTCCGCAGGGAGGGCGGGGTAAAAATCAAATTAAATAAATAAATAGGCAAGCTATAGGGGTAAGGGGGAGCTGGAGAAGACCCCCTTCCGCAAACCCTTTCAGTTTGCAAGAATTGGGATGTGACCCCCATGCATGTGTGTGTAACGCACCTCAAGATTTTGCTGTTTTCATTTGACCTGGGATGGCGGTTCTCCCGATCGTTCGAAACGTTAGGTAGTGTATTGGCAGTGCAGAAATACCGTTTGTGGGCATATTGTGTGTCATTTTCTTTTAAAAACAAAACCCTGGCAGGCTTTTTATATATCGTGCCCATCTGGGACCACTAGTTTTCCTTCCTCAAAGAAGTGTTGAGATTTCACAGGTTTCGACGTGTACAAGTGTCCCCTCAAGAGCAGTGTAGGTTGACTTTTGTCCCTGTAGGAGCCGGGAATAAAAGAGCAAGGTTAAAAGTGATAATGGATGGTTTGGGGGCTTATAGTACAGGTGGTAT
>NW_015206230.1:0-1376 GCF_001447785.1 Gekko japonicus | reverse complement strand
TGAGGCCACTGGCCTTGTCCCCACTCATGGATGGTCTCATGAAGACAACATGCATATACCCTGTATGCATGCAGTCACTGTGACTATGTGTATAAGAGAGACCAGGGTCAGCAAATCTTGGCTGTGTTCCCTAGTACATGCATTTACTGTGCACATAGTTACATGGTATGTATAGAACTAGTATCTCCATCTATCACAGGCATATTAATTCCCCTATTCACTAGACTATAGGAATTCCTAATCAGCATAAACTGAAAGAGGCAGTTGTAGGCATATTTAACATCAGGTGCACTCTTGTTCTCATGCACCCACAGTGGTTCAGACATCGCAACAGACTATTTGAGTTTTGAGAATCTGAAACAGAAGTTACACTAGACAGCAAACTTTTTGTGTGTGGGGGGGAGACAGTTTTTCAGTTTTGTTGTGTTATACTCCTGAGAGCAAATCTCTTGGACTACTCTGCAGAGCTTGGGAATACCTTTTCCCACAGTGCTGTCAGCATCTGAACGGTTAGTTTATAAAGAATAGGGTGAAATGGGAGACTTCAGAGAAGCACAAAGAAACCTGCACCTGAAGATTCAAGACAACATGAAGAAAAGTGGTAAGTTATGTTTTGGTTTACTCTACAGATACCCCAAGCAGGTCCCCCCCCCCACACACAAACTTTATTGTTTTTGTATTTTTAATTTGCCTCTCAGACTATGTTTAGGTCTACTCTACCGATATCCTGAGCAGGTTTCCAAAAAACCCCCCCTTTATTATTTTATTATTCTTTATTTGCCTCTCAGAATACTATTTTTCAGTTCCACAGTCTTCCCTGTAACTGAATTAATACAAACACATTGACATAAATCTAAATGTTGGTAGCATGGCAATGAAAAGCTCACAGATTCAAAAATGGAAATGCGGAAGATTAAGGCAGATGTCCATGAGAGACAGCTCACAGATTGGGAACCACTTTCAGAGTCATAAGTGTCGTCTATTGTCTTCAGTTCCCATGTATATGCTTTCTGCTCTGCAACATGATCATGTCATACATGCAGAAGGAGCCATATTCCTTCACACTGTTACCCTAAAGTGAAATAGTCCAGGAAAGGAGCCAGCATGATGTAGTGTTGTATTAGGACCCAGAAGAATCACATTTGAATCTCCCTCAGCCACAGAAGCTCACCAGGTGACCTTGGGCCATTCACTCAGCCTAAGGTATCTTACAGGTTTGTTGTTCTGAGGATAAAAAGGATGGGGAAAGCACAATGTCCAATGTTCTAAAGAACAATGTTCTAAGGCAAAGTTAATTTTTACCTGTAGACCAGCCCTGTAAAGTAATCTAAACGGAGACATGATAAATTGACCAGGATTACCAAGTGAACTTTGAA
>NW_015206229.1:0-1390 GCF_001447785.1 Gekko japonicus | reverse complement strand
GATCCTTTGGCCAAGGTGGAGCTTTCCCCCACCTGGAATGAGACCCCCTGGGTGGGAGAATTGAGGCTTCCGAGCACTCATGTTCCTACCCGGCCTAAGGACCGCTCCCCTCACTGAATAGCGGCACCCAGGGCTCTCTCTACCCACCCCTCTAATAAAACGGGACAAATGAAAACAGCAAAGGTTCAGCGATGAAAGACTTTGCTTAATCACAGGATTCAAGCCAGCACAACGCCCCTCACGGTTTTCTAAACAGCGCCGGACTCTTTCGATTGCGGGAACCTCAGTTCAGGAGTGTCCTCTTGGAGATTACACAAGCAGAGACCAAGGAAGATTGTTATACGCACACCGGGGGCGGGGGGCGGGGCGGGCAGATGCTGCCTTAAAACTCGGCGATGCGGCTTTTCAAACAGCGACTGCTGTGTTACAGCCGGCTTCGACGGTCTGTGGTTTACAGCCACCAAGGACAGGAAGAGAAAAGAAGGCGGATGAGGACAGAAGCCGAACCAGCACAGCACAGAGAGGGTAGCAACAGCCAGACGGCTCTATTTTTGCACAATTTTCATTGCAACACGTCCCTTTAAAACAGTCCCGGGTGCAGCTGGACGAGGTGGTAGAACAGGGAGGTGGTAGGAGGGGAACACTCCGGACCACTTCTGACCCCTGACGGAACCATCGGCTTTGAATGCTTCCCCCTGCAAATATTCATATTGGTTGTTGTTCAGTCGCTCTCCGACTCTCCGCGACCCCATGGACCAGATCCCGCCAGGCCTTCCGGTCTTCCGCCGTCCTCTGAAGTTTGCTCAACTTCATGTCCGTTGCATCGATGACACTGTCTAACCATCTCATCCTTTGCCGTCCCCGTCTTCTTTGACCTTCAGTCTTTCCCAGCATCAGGGTCTTCTCCAGTGAGGGCTCCCTTCTCATATACATTTTTCAAAAGCATAGAGCCTTCAGGAGAAAGGTTCTCTCCCCGCCCACTTCCAGCTGAGCTCGATTTCTACTTGGGGGTTCAGCATTCAGAACATGTTCCTCTCTTTCACCACCAGTGGTCTGAAATTATACGGCCCATTCTAGCACCTCCACGGGATACCACCGCTGGCTGCGGCACATATAACCCCGGCCAGGGAAACCTCCCCTCACTTTTCTGTCTTTTTTGCAAATGACCCAGAAATCACTTCCGGTACTTGGGGATACTGATATCACACAACACACACTGTGCTTTGACCGAACATTGAGATTTGCAAGGCTTGTGAGAAAAGGCTCAGGAGGTTTCTCTCTAGCCAACATGACAATATCCACCACCAGATCCTTTAAACGTCACCCTAGAAGATGTGATTTCTCTCAGCAAGAACTACGGGTCAAACAATACATTTTTGTACTATCCCAT
>NW_015206228.1:0-1383 GCF_001447785.1 Gekko japonicus | reverse complement strand
GGCGCCCGGCAGCTGATCCAAGGCCCCCGCCAGGAAGTCCTCGTCTGCCCAGAGCCGTTTGATGTATGCTCGGCTATAAATAGGGCCGGGAGGAAATGGAGCCAGCCTGGAAACGGATCCTCTGATCCCCCCCACCCCCCACCCCCAGCATCACCACTCCGGCTGAGTCGCTGTAGCTGCGGCCTGAGCAAGCATCAAAGCAGACGCCAGGGAGGAGGCGGGAGAGAGAGGGAGGACCTGCCCAGTTGATGCAGTTGCCAACTCCGGGGAGGGGAATTCCTGAAGATGGGGGGGGTGCAGCCTGGGAAAGGTGGAGCTTGGGGGAATGGAGGGGCTCAGCAGGGTGTAAGGCCACAGAGTCCCCCCTCCAAAGCAGCCATTTCCTCCGGGGGGGGACTGATCTCTGCAGTCTGGAGCTGAGCTGGAATTCCGGTGGATGAGCTGGAATTCTGGGGGATCCCCAGGCCCCACCTGGAGGCTGGCATCCCTGAACCTCAGTAGGGCACAAGGCTACAGAGTCCCCCCTCCAAAGCAGCCATTTCCTCCAGGGGGACTGATCTCTGCAGTCTGGAGAGGAGCTGGAATTCCGGGGGATCCCCAGGCCCCACCTGGAGGCTGGCATCCCTGGACCTCAGTGGGGCACAAGGCCACGGAGTCCCCCCTCCAAAGCAGCCGTTTCCTCCAGGGGAGACTGATCTCTGTAGTCTGGAGATGAGCGGTCATTCCAGAGGCTGGAGGCTGGCATCCCTGGACCTCAGCAGGGTGTAATGCCACAGAGTCCCCCCTCCAAAGCAGCCATTTTCTCCAGGAGGACTGATCTCCTGCAGTTCAGTTGTAATTCTGGGAGATCTCCAGACCCCCACCAGGAGGTTGGTAGCCCAACCCTCTGATGTCCTCTTCCCACCCATCCCTATCCCTGGGCAGTGCTCAAGGCCAAGCCACAGGCGGCAGTTCCCAAGAGAGAAGTAAGAAACTGCTGATATCCGAAGCATCCCAGAGGCCCGTTAGGGTGGAAAGGCTGAGGGGAAGACAGACAGAATTCACACAGCGGAAAGGACGCTCTGCAAAGCCCAGCAGGTTCACGTGGGATTCCCTGCCACAGGAGGTGGCGGCGGCTACAAGCATACACAGCGGGGGCGGCGGCTGCAAGCATACACAGCTTCAAGAGGGGATCGGATGAACATATGGAGCAGAGGTCCATCGGTGGCGATGATGATCTCGCCCTCTGCCCTCCCTCCCACGCAGGATTTCCCTCACTTTTTGCTTTACTCTCTCTTGCTGAGCAGCCCCCTATATCTATTTTCTTCGTATCTGTGTGTCTATGGCTGTTCCACCCAACCGCTTTAAGACAGACTATAGGCAGGCAGGCAGGCAGGCAGGCAG
>NW_015206227.1:0-1392 GCF_001447785.1 Gekko japonicus | reverse complement strand
TGCTCGAATGCTGATAATGTACCACCACATACATCCGTTTAGAGGCAGGGAGCATCATTAGCAATGGTTCAACCATTTTATAGGCAACTCGACGTAGACAAATATTCTGGACAAACATGCCCCTTTCTATTTCTTTTTGTTTACACAAGTGGTGGTTGTGAGCCCTGCTGTTTCACCCATTTCCATTGTTGGTGTTCCAAATTTGTGTTTCTTGTATGTTGTTTATACACCATTTATGTCCATGTTACCAGCTTAGGCTGACACCTACCTACTGTTGACTCACTGAAGATCATACCTCACAACTTATGGAACAGGTTCCCTAAAGAGACTGGTGGGGTGCCATCTCTAGAAATTTTTAGGTGATGAAGAACTGTTTTATTTGCTAGAGATTTTAATGGGGTGCAGGCTGCAGATTGGTTTTTTTGGGGAGGACTTATTTGGGTTTTAATAGTATTTTGGATCTGTAAGCCATCTTGAGCTATGGGGAAAGGCAGGGTACAAATATTTTAATAAATAAATGCACAGATAGTGTTGAAATATATGCATATTTTATGGGCAAAATGAGGAAACAAAATGGTGCACAACTAACAGATCGAGTTCAATTTGAAAAAAGAAGAAAAATCAAAGTGAGGAAAGTTAAATATGAGCAGCCAGTGTGATGCGGCATCAAAAAAGGCGAATGCAATCTTGGGGTGTATCAACAGAGGCATAACATCCAAATCACAAGATGTCATAGTCCCACTGTACACTGCATTGGTCAGACTGCACCTGGAGTATTGTGTGCAGTTCTGGAGGCCTCACTTCAAAAAGGATGTGGACAGAATGGAGCGCGTGCAGAGAAGAGTGACAAGGATGATCGGGGGCCTGGAGACCAAGGCCTAGGAGGAAAGGCTGAGGGACTTGGGAATGTTAAGTCTGGAGAAGAGGAGGTAGAGGGGGGACATGATTGCTCTCTTGAAGTATTTGAATGGCTGTCACTTAGAGGAGGGCAGGGAGCTGTTCCTGTTGACAGCAGAGTATAGGATTTGCAAGAATGGGTTTAAATTAAGGGTGGGAAGGTACCAGCTGGATATTAGGAAAACATTTTTTTACAGTAAGAGTTGTGCAACAGTGGAAACAGCTGCCTGGGGAGGTGAAGAAGTCTCCCTCACTAGCAGTCTTTAAGCCGTGGCTGGAGGAACACTTGACAGTGACGCTCTAGGCTGATCCTGCATTGATCAGGGGGTTGGACTGGATGGAATTCTATGATTCTATATTGAAGCTGAACCAGCTAGGGTAGCTAAAATGGAGTCATAAGCTGTAAGCTGCTTTGTGTTGCTATTGGGGTGAAAGGCAGAGTATAAATGAAGAAGATAACTGAATATTTGATAGTGTTCCTAATATAGAGTTCAT
>NW_015206226.1:0-1411 GCF_001447785.1 Gekko japonicus | reverse complement strand
ACCATAGCATGGATCACTGTTGCCAGATCTTTGCATATTTAATATATAAAGAGGGCATTTGTAGTGCTTCTATGGGTGAAATCCACCTAGGTAATTTTGTATAGTATTTTACTTTGATCTCCTCCCAGATTTTATATAGCGCCGCTCTAATGGTATGCTGTTTGAAAAGAGTGGCCGGTCTATCTTTATTATACCACATATAAAAATGCCACCCCCTTTGAATATCGTGCCCCTCAAGACTCAATACCCTCTTATCATCTTGTACCAACCAGTCCCGCAACCAATTCATGCGTACAAGGCTGGTCCAGATCTTCTGGGGTTGGATTATTTTATTTTATTATTATTATTATTTTACAAGCGTTTTATAGACATTTTTATTGTCTTTAAAAACTTGGAATCATTACAGGACGTGGTAATCTGGGCGAATGGGATCCACGATACCATTAAATACTCAATTAATTATGACCGTGATATGGTAACATTCCTAGATACGGTGGTTTATAGGACCCGGGAGAACACTTTGGCAGTCCAGAGTTATAAAAAACCATCTGATAGAAAAATTTACTTGCACTATAGATCGTTCCATCTTTTGCATTCAAAAAACAACTTACCTTTGAGCCAGTTTTTAAGGTTAAAAAGGAATTCCACTTCTGAATGTGATTCTTAAAAAGATAGTGCAGAGATGAGCAGGCAATTTAAACAAAGAGGCTACCCTGATGAAATTATACAGAGAGCCAGGGTACCGCCACTTCACCATATTCCTTTAGGTCCAAAATTAATTTATCCAACGAACTTTGTGGTTCTTCCAAAATAAAAGTCATATCGTCGGCAAAGGCCTGTACTTTGTAATGTTCCCCTTTTATCTCTAATCCCTTAATGTCTTTATCCTGTCTAATACGTGTTAACAGAATTTCTATAGCAAAGATATATAGAAGTGGCGACAAGAATTTGCATGATTCTTTGATTAGATCTGACTTCAGCATGATTATTAAGAAACCACTTTTACCTTTAAGTAAAGAGGTAAAGATTTCCCTTGCTCAAAAGCTAGTCGAATCTGACTCTAGGGTGGTGGTGCTCATCTCCATTTCCAAGCTGAGCCAGCGCTGTCTGAAAACATTTCCATGGTCATGGGGCCGGCATGACTAAATGCCAAGGTGCATGGAATGCTGTTCCCTTCTCACCGAAGCGGTACCTATTTATCTACTTGCAATTTCTTGCTTGCGAGCTGCTAGGTTGGCAGGAGTTGGGGCGGTAGATGGGAGCTCACTCTGTCACACAGCACTTGGGTCTTGAACTGCCAAACTACAGATCTTCCAGTCTGCAGCTCAGCGTCTTGTGTTGCTGGTCCTAAGGCCCTGGAAATTAAAGAATTTCTACACCCAACTAGTGGGTTTAAGATTAAATTGTCAGG
>NW_015206225.1:0-1380 GCF_001447785.1 Gekko japonicus | reverse complement strand
GACGTTCAAACAAATGTTAACACTTGGCTGGTGCGGACTAGTTCTGCTTGTAAATGCTAAACATTTAATTAAATCATTTTAAACATTCTGCGGCAAAGGTCAGGCTTGTGCATATTTACTTATAAATGTGAAGATTTCCTCTTTGCTCTTGCTGACTGCTATTTTGCCTCTTAATGGTAAAAAAGGAGCCCCAGAGCGCCCCACCCGGTTTTGCATCCCTCTCTACATCCTCTGTGAATCCACCTTATCCCGCACCTGCTAAGCCACAACAAACTTATGGCACCCCTGTAGGGTTTTCAAGGCAAGAGAAGAACAGAGGTGGTTTGCCATGGCCTGCCTCCGCTTAGTGACCCTGGACTTTCTTGGTGGTCTCCATCCAAATACTAGCCAGGGCTGACCCTGCTTACTTCCAAGATCAGATGAGATCGGGCTAACCCGGGCTATAATCTATCACTAAAACAGGAGGCATCTGCCTCTACATGCTTCTGAGACCCAGCACTGCCCACCCCCAGCTGCAGAGGAAAAGAACAAGAGCTGGAAAATTATGAGAAAGACTGGCTACAGGGCAGATATGGCTGCTTCCCATACAGGGACAATTCCTCACGTAGCTTTATTGCTGCTGTAAACGCAGAGGCATTCCCTGTGGCCACAGAGCCTCCACGTGTCAGTTTCCCCTGTTCTGTCTCTGCCCTCCAAGTCTACCAACTTGCCTCACTTGAGGGCTTATTTTTTTAAAAAAATCAGCAATTGACATGGCCCTATAATGTTATAATGTTATGAAGATCTCTCTAAAAACTCCTCTGAATTCCCAGCTTTCTTTTTTTTAAAAAAGGCGCCTCTAGCCATTTTCATTGCGGAGATATAAGGGGAAAGGTGTGCCTCTGCAAAGAAAAGGTCTGAAGATTATTATTTTTTTAAATGAGAGCTGGGAGTAGTGAATAGCAGGTTATAATGCTACAGAAATATCTTGAACACCAACATTTTAAGGCTAAAGAAGCCCTCCGCTAGGACGGGGAAATGGTGGCTGTGGGAGGGGTGGGCTGAGGAAAGGGAAATGGTGTCAATGTCAGCGCGACCTGCAAAGATGCTCACCATCCTGCCCATGTGGCATACAAACATGCTTTGACTGCCATTTTCCCCAAAAGATCACACCCAACCAGGTTTAGGAAAGATTGCAGCGAAGCGGGAGTGGGGGGCTCAGAAAGAAAGCGAACAGTTAGGGGATGATGTATAGATGCTCCAAAAATCTTGCTTTGGTTTGGACACGAAACCAGAGCAAAACACCTGTATGGATGGAGGCACCCTTGGCTGGCGGTAAGTGTAAAATGTAAAACAAACTTATTACTTACATGCACAGATGGAGTCTTCTTACAATATCTA
>NW_015206224.1:0-1394 GCF_001447785.1 Gekko japonicus | reverse complement strand
TGCCAGGTAGGACCTGGCAACCCTACCTAAAACTCTTTAAGTTTGAAACAGAACAGGACATGAAATAGGATTACGATTTCTAGAGATGAGTGGGCTGCCAGGGAATTAGAAGGCACTTGGGGCATGTTTTATACCAGAAATATCTGTAGACTTTACTGAAAGCAGTGTGCTCTGTGTGCTGCTTCTCATCTAGCAGGTTTCTCAGCCAGGTAACCTCTTCTTTCATAAGAACATAAGAAGAATCCTGCTGACTCAGACCAGTGGTCCATCTAGTCCAGCATCCAGTCTCACACAGAGTCTAGCCAATTGCTCTGGAGGGCCAGCAAGCAGGGTACAGAGGCCAAGGCCTTCCCCATATGTTGCCTTCTGGCACTGCTATTCTGCCTGATGTGGCTCATGCAAAGCCGGTTCACCATCCCAGGGGTAAAGAAACTACATCTTTGAGGGTAGAATGTCATGGGTAACATGTGAACATGAGGCAGAGTCATCCTTACTCTTTAAAAAAATTCCTACTTGTGCGACTGCAACTTTATCTTCCTTTATATGTGCCTTCATACTGGCTGATTTTAGACTACTTTTGTGGAATCACATTGTTGGAAGGACTTTAAAGATCTGGCAGGGATCCATTTTTGTTCACAAGTAACGTACTTCATCCGTCCTGTACTTCCCTGACTTTCATCCAGGCAGCATCATCCAAATTATATTTTCTGACATGTTTCACAGTCCCTTGGTGTACCTGAGCAATGAGTTAGAACAGAACGGTGTTAGCAGAACTGGAGTGACTTGCCTGCAGGATTATTATAAGATGCAAATCTTCCGTTTCTCTATGTGCATGTCCACCTTTACTGTCTGCAACATCTTCAGTTATTCAAGGAAGTGGAAAGGAGGCCAGCCAATTAAAATTACGTTTATGATGCACAGGACAATGCTCTTTCCAAATATGCAAGATTTTGCGGTTTGCTACAGCATAAAACTTAGTTTTTTGCAGCTTCACTGTGATAGCTTCCAGCCAAGAATCTCGGGAATTGTAGTTTGGGGAGGGACTTAGGGTTGCCAGCCTCCAGGTGGGACCTGGGGATCCCCCGGAATTACAGCTCATCTCCAGACCACAGAGATCCCTTCTCCTGAAGAAAATGGAGGCTTTGGAGGGTGGACCCTCTGGCACTGTACCCCACTGAGGTCCCTGTCCTCCCCAGGCTCCACCCCCAAATCTCCAGAAGTTTCCCAACCTTTTTTTTTAATAACTCTTTTTATTTGATTTTTTACAAACCATCACATCATTTAACACTTATTATATAATAGATAACGTTTTTTCCCATTAACATTTACATTTTTTTGTATAACATATACTTTATAACTTCTAAAATTTCAATTGGGTTAAACAATGAACTTAC
>NW_015206223.1:0-1515 GCF_001447785.1 Gekko japonicus | reverse complement strand
TAACCTTTCACTTGCTCAGGACTCCTCCCGATTTTCCCTTGACACGTTCGCAAGATAGAGTCCACCAGTGAAAATTTAGTCCTTCGTGGCTTGTCGCTCCTCGATCTGATAGTTACTGAGGGTGGTTCTGCTCATCTGCAGGAGAACAGCTAAATTTGGGTCCAGTAGCACCTGAGAGATCGGTCTTCCCGACTGAAGAGGGAGAGAGAACTTTCTAGCCATTTGGCTGTCTGCATCTCCCTCCCTTTTAGGAGAGACATTCCAGCAAGGTATGAGATGGCAAACTATCCTCCTGCTTCAGCCAGAGCCATTAGCATATGTAAGCCTTAAATTACTCTGTGCTTGGGGGGTTAGATGGTTTATCTGCTAGCTACAGATTTGCAGAGGTTTGTCCTGTGACTTGGATAGGGTGTCACCCAAAGGCTGAATTATTGGGGTGAATTCGAGGTTGGAGGACTTTTCTTCTTACCCCGCATTGATCAGACTGGTGCAGCCGGAGAGCGAGAGGAGAATGAAGCATCTCCCATCATTCCCGGCTTCCTGGACGGCCGCCCCCACCACTGATAGCTTTTGCCTTGCGTTTTTGCCATGCATTCTTGCATCATTGCTATAGTGGTGCCCGTTCTAAAATAAATTCTTTCAGGTGTCATTGTCTCCCCCCCCCACTATACCCCTTCCTTTAATTGCCCCTGGTTAACAGATATCATGTTCCTGGGATCCAAGATCACTGCAGACGATGACTGCAGCCATGAAACTAAAAGACGCCTGCTCCTTGAGAGGAAAACTATGTCAAACCTAGACAGCATAGGAAAAAGTAGAGACATCACCCTGCCAACAAAAGTCCATATGGTCAAAGCAATGGTATTCCCAGTAGTAACGTATGGCGAGCACCAAAGAATAGATGCTTTTGAACTATGGTGCTGGAAGACTCTTGAGAGTCCCTTGGACTGCAAGAAGATCCAATCAGTCAATCCTAAAAGAAATCAACCCTGACTGTTCCCTGGAAGGCCAGATAATGAAACTGAATCTCAAATACTTTGGCCACCAAATGAGAAGGGTTGGAGAAGACCCTGTTGCTGGGAAAGACTGAAGGTCAAAGAAGAAGGGGACGGCAAAGGATGAGATGTTCAGACAGTCTTATCGAGGCAATGAACATGAAATTAGGCAAACTGCGGAGCACAACGGAAGACAGGAGGGCCTGGCGTGATGTGGTCCATGGGGTTGCGAAGAGTCGGACTCGACTGTGCGACTGAACAACAACAACAACATTCCCCACTAACTCTAGATATGCCCCTTCTTTAAAAGCACAGAGAAGTAATATTTTGGGACCTCTGAGCATGTGTAACACTAAGCAAGTTCCTGTAACACTAAGCAAATTCAGCCTGTACCGCACACAGCAGGACCCCCCGTCCAGGGCACCTACACAGTCCAAAGGCCTGGAGATCTCAAATGGCCCTTGCCGTGTTGAAGGTGCAGTCCCAAAACTGAGCGAGTTGCTAGTGTCACCCAGCAAGC
>NW_015206222.1:0-1410 GCF_001447785.1 Gekko japonicus | reverse complement strand
GATAATTATGATAAGTTGCTTGAAGAGATTAAAGAGAGTTACATCATTGGAGGGTAACGCTTGAATCGAGGCTTGTTTTTCTTTTCTTTTTTTCCGGAGGTTGCTGTGGAGCGGAGAGTTGGAAGCGCTGTGCCTTTAACAGCACCATTGAATGACAAAGCAGAAAGCGGCGGATCGCTGCAGGACGCGACGTCGGAGAGGCGCGGTGACGGAGAGGCGGAGTAGCGAGCTGACGGTGTGACGGAGTGGACCAGCTGCGGCAACTGGGGAACGGTCTGGAGAATCAGTGGGCGGAGCTGGGGAACGTCAATGTGGATTGGATTCAGTTTAATAATATTAGGAACTTGAAGCTTGAAGGGCATGATCTAAGGATGGGATGGCACGCCTACGTATGGTATGGGAAGGATAAAATACACTATAACTTCAAACATCACATACTAAGAGGCGCGCTAATCCGGGTGTGGAGTGAGATTAAAGGAAAACAATACGAAAAGACACTGAGATGGGTCTCGCCACTAGAGGCCTTCATTACACCAACACTTATAGACCCTTGGGATAGAGAAAGTTACGACACCCTCCTAGATAAGAATAATAACCTTAAATCCAGGGAGGCGTTGCTGTCCCAGAACAAAATAGATCTATCTTGGTGGGAGACTCTTCAATTACAATCCAGATATGCCAAAGACCTAAAAGTAGGGTTTGAGGATGGTAAACTCCAGCTAGACAGAATATGGGCATCGAACAGTGACAAAATGATTCAAAAATTGTATAAATGGTTATTGGAAGATCGGGTACAAGAAGGGGCTACCAATACAATGAAAGCTTGGTGTAAGGATGTAGGGCATGAAATAGATACAGAGGACTGGAGGAAAACGTGGAAATCAATAAAGCTAATGAGAAGTACCAATTATAAAGAAAACATATACAAAATAGTTCATAGATGGTACTGGTCGCTGGATAAAATAGCCAAATGCAACCCGGCAATCTCTAAGAATTGTTGGAAGTGTGACAATAATGTGGGTACCTTCATTCATATGTGGTGGAGGTGCCCAAAGGTGCAGGATTTTTGGAAAATGATACAGAACATAATCTGGAAAATGATAAATATAAAAATTCATCTAACTCCGGAAACGATGTTGTTAAATATGCTATCAGATTCCTACAGGTGGAAAGATAAATATATGATCGTGATAGTTCTTACTACAGCAAGAATTTTGCTAGCTAAGTTTTGGAAACAGAATTACATCCCGAGGAAAGAAGACTTAGTGTGTAAGCTATTAGAAATGGCAGAAACAGATAAGTTAAGCTTAATGCTTAAAGGGAAGGACGATAAAGTATTTGAGGAAAGATGGAAGCGTTTTTATGAATGGATAGAACAAGTTGGATAAGACTCCGAGAGGATTTTGATGA
>NW_015206221.1:0-1503 GCF_001447785.1 Gekko japonicus | reverse complement strand
AGAAAATGATAGCAGCTCTCTGACACCAAGCTCCCTGTTGCTGGACTCCAAACCGGGTGGGTCGCCACAGAATGTCCGCGCCGCGGTTCTTGCCAGCTATGAAACAGCTCCGGCCGTCTACCAACCGACAGGGTGGCTTTTATTCATTCATTTGAAGCGGCAGCGCAATCACCGGACTTTTAAATCAGCAGAGACAGTGATAAGCCGCTACGAAACCTCTCACCGCAGAGGCACTCAGGTAGACAACATAACCGATCTGCCCATGAAGGTTAGGAGCTTCTCACATAAACACGGAGTCCATTTACTTTTAGCCGTGAAGGATTATTTATACCAGAAATAAAGAGTCATGAAAGCAGGGTTATAGAAATGGCCACTCGCAATAAACAGAGAAAACACATCCATGGCCGTTTGAAATCCCTGACGTGTCCTATTGTCCTGTCGCTGGAGAGTCTCCATCACAGGTATCGGCCTCGGAAGGGCTACAGCGAGAGTAAATCCACCTGTCTTTGAGGCTGACCCCCACTGCCAGTTTCAGACTGGTTAATTATGATCTGGATGAAAACTCTTGTTTTTATCACCTACCACTGATGTATCCAGCTCTGCTACCAGAATATGTTGGGGAAATAGGCAAAAATACTTAAATACTCAGCGTTCACAATGGATCTTTGCTTCACTGGAGAGGAGAGACATTTCTTTCTATGTAAGAAGCTTTGTTTCTAAGGGAAGGGTTCACATGGAAAGCTACAAAACAAAAGAGATATCTAGAGCTACAATTGTACATATTTATAGCACAGAACACATGGTAACACAACAATGGAGATTCTCCTTCTTCCTGGCCACCAAATGAGAAGGGAGCACTCACTGGAGAAGACCCTGATGCTGGGAAAGATTGAAGGTCAAAGAAGACGGGGACGGCAAAGGATGAGATGGTTAGACAGTGTCATAGATGCAACAAACATGAAATTGAGCCAACTTCAGAGGACGGCAGGAGGGCCTGGCGGGAGCTGGTCCATGGGGTCGCGAAGAGTCAGACTCGACTGTGTGACTGAACAACAACAGAAGGAAGTCACCTGAACACAGTAACCAATGATTGCTAGTAAACAGACTTAGATTTTCCCAGGCTATCTTCCCATTGGCTCTGAGCCAAGTTACCCTTCTAGGTTAGTCTAAACAATAGTACACTGGGTAAAGCAGATTAACCCTATAATTACTGAAATCTAGACCTTGCACCTCACATATTTCCAACAAGGAAGTCGTCTGTGCCTCCTGTAGCTAGACGTGGCTACTTCACCAAATTGACAACAACAAAACTGCCCTCTGACTCCCACTTTGTTTTATGAACATATGAAGCTGCTCTGTATCGAGGGTTGTCATTTCTGGTTTGGGAAACACCTGGAGATTTTGGGAGTGGAGGCTGGGGAGGGCAGGGTTTAGGAGGACATTTTTTTTCACAAGGAAGAACCAGTGTGGTGTCGTGGTGAGGAGCGCGAACTCTAATCTGGG
>NW_015206220.1:0-1375 GCF_001447785.1 Gekko japonicus | reverse complement strand
GACTCTAGAGGGAAAACTTATGGCAGACTCTACGGTACAAGAGACAAAACCTAAACTTAAGCTATTGCAACATAAAATGAAATGTTTACTATCACAAGAAATGGCTAAAAACTACTATTTGCAAGGCAATGTTTTTTCAAGAATGTGAATAAACCAACGAGATGGCTTGCCTACAAGATTAGGAAACAAAAAGAAAAATTATATATAAAAGTCTTGAAAAAAGGGGATGGATCGGAAACAAACAGAACACAAGAAATGAAAATTTTAGTAGAAAACGTTTATAAAGAACTATATAGTAAAGCGGAGATTAATATGGAATAAATAAAAGAATACTTAAATACCCACCAAACGAAGAAATTTACAGAAAAACAGAGGGAAGTCCTTAACCAACCAATTACAATAATGGAGGTGGTAGCGGCTTTAAAAAAGCAAAATAAAGGCAAAGCACCAGGCCCAGATGGTCTACCAATAAAATTTTACCTTATATTTGAAGAACAATTACAATTACATTTTAAAGATGTTTGCAACAACATATTGGTCAATGGAGAAATTCCTGAATCGTGGAAAGAAGTGATAATTTCATTAATCCATAAACAAGATTCGGGGGAGGGTCGAAATTCCATGGTCTGTCCATCGGGCTCGATCTTCTCAATTTAACCAAGCGGTGTTGGACCATCTTGCAGCTTTAGAGGCATCATCCACTTCAACTCTTTCCACGGAGAGTGAGGCTGTTGGGCTTGAGCAGGGAGCTTCTGTGTTGGAGAGATCTTCGGGCCAGGGGTCTGCTTCGGAGACCGTACTGGTTGGCATGGCTGTTGCGGCCACAGAAGGGACTGGTAAGTCTGACAATTCTCCTGGGGGAACTGCCTGGCCTTGGGGATCTTGGGTTCCCTCCGGCAATGGCAGCGTGGCAGCATCTAACACCCAAATAAGCATTACGGTCAGGCCTGCACCAGTCGGTGCCACCCCATGGAGGGTGCTATCTCCTCCTATTGCTGGGGCTTGGCTGTTGGGGGTGGGTGGAATGCTCCCAGGCCAACTACTTCCTTGGGGGATTTGGGGTTATGGGGCTGTTCCTACAGCTCCTATTAGCTCTGTTCCCTTTAGTGCTATGCCCCGGGGGGATGTTGGAATGCCCTTAGGAGATCACCTGACCCAAGCGACTAGAGAAACTTTTTTGAAAGGGGATTTTGTAGATGTATTCACGCTGTTGTTTAGGGACATTGAGAAAAAAAATATAAGGAGGATTTAGATGAGAGGGACAAGGAGTGGCTAAAGTGTCGACACATTGATTGCTCATGGGCTAACTGGTTGCCGGGTTTTTTGATCTACAGAGGGGTGGTTGCGAGGACTCACCCTGTGTGGGCTGCTCCCT
>NW_015206219.1:0-1279 GCF_001447785.1 Gekko japonicus | reverse complement strand
TCTAGGGAAACCCTTAAAAGGGAGGGAAGGGGGAATTTAAGACAGGGGCTCCTACAGAAGCAAAAAAATAACAATATTTCCTTGATCCTATGTTTAGTGGGGATTTAAATCCCAGTTTAATTTAATCTTTTGATTTGTCCTGCAGGTAGTACTTGATTATGTTCCAGTGCCACTAGTAATAGGATTGCAGACCTGAATAAAATAATGCTAAGAAACAATGTTGCTATTAACACTTGGAAAAACAAGGCCTTTAACAGGAGCTCTTGATGGCCTCACCCCACGTAACACAACACAGATGAATGACTGCGTCTTTGAGCCTGTCCCCTGTTGCCTTATTTTAATAACTTCCTGTAAGCGTTACATATAAAAGTTTGAAAACACCATCAATTCGAAAACCTCCTCAGGCCTTATGGACCTCAGCAAGAAATCAGTGCACCAGACCTGGCTGCATGAGAATTATCCCCATTATGGTGGCTGATAGGTTTGAGGTTCTCTAAAAGAGTTTGTGGCAGAACTTTGTTGCTGTGATTTGGGTTAGATGGAAATGAAATTGGGGGGGGGAGTTGATGGTGTGTGGAAGGCTACGTAGGAGGAGGCACAAGGAAGGGGAATGTTTAAAGACTTTAATAGCATGGCATTTAATGAGCTGGTTAATTGAACGTTAGGTGGTAACTAGTGCGATAGTAGTGCACTAGTTTAATGAGCTGGCTAACTGAACGCATGAAGCTGCCTCATATTGGAGGCGACCCTTGGTCCGTCAAAGCCAGTATTGTCTACACAGACCGGCAGCAGCTCTCCCAAGTCTCAGGCAGAGGTCTTTCACATCACCTCTTACCCCATACTTTAAACTGGAGATGCCGGGAATTGAGCCTGGGAGTTTATTTATGTCAAGCAGATGCTCTACCACTGAGCCACGGCCCTCCCCAGAAGTAAGGATCCACGTAAAGGGAACCATTATACAACATACCTGAGATACTTGCTGCAATCCTAAGGCCACTTTCCTGGAAGTAAGCCCTACTGAATAACATGGTGCTTACTTCTGTGGACCCTTCCTTAGATCGCTCCCACAGGGATCCCTGTTGCTGCCCCTCAGCTTTAGGACTGTGGGGTGGGAGGGTCTCCAAAGGAAGTTTGCTTGTTTGCTGTACTAAAAGATATTTGCAGATCTAAAGCCTCCAATCCAGCAATCAGGGATAACAGAAAAGAGGAAAAGAAAGCTTGGGCCAATCCCATGAATTCCAGAAAGCTCCGCAACCAACTGGGGAGGGGGAGGAGGGTA
>NW_015206218.1:0-1403 GCF_001447785.1 Gekko japonicus | reverse complement strand
AGTGAACCCAGGGGGTCTCTTGCACACATACACATTATAGAGTCACCTGGAGAAAAAAATGTTCTGTCCGTTTAACAACAATATGTGGAAATGGGTAACAGAAGTTTCTCGTGACATCTAAGCAAATAGAATCCCACTGAGCCTATGTTAAAGGGGCAGGACACTTTTCTCAAGGCTGTTCATAACTCTACATACATTTCCTGGCATGCACTTGCTTCCCCCACAGCATCCTGTACAAAGCAAGGAACCAATCCAGGTGATGGATTGCTGGATCCAACCCCTTGTTTTTCATATCCTCGACTTCCCCTATTGGTGTTTGTCCCTTTAAGAGTTTGTACCTAATATATTCTGTTTCCCTAGTCGGCTGCTGACACTTCTGCTAGCATCTGCTGAAAACCCATGCACCCTAGAGAAATGGATCAAGACAGGGAGCCATGTTAGTTTGTCTGTAGCAGTAGAAAAGAGCAAGAGTCCAGTAGCACCTTAAAGACTAACAAAATCTGTGGCAGGGTAGGAGCTTACATGAGTATCTGAAGAGGTGAACAGTGACTCACCTCTTACATGAGTATCTGAAGAGGTGAGCAGTGACTCACCTACATATTTTGTTAGTCAAATCAAATCAAATCAAATACCTTTATTGGCATACAATATTAGAAGCAATTCCCAATATTAATGCAATCCAATAAAAATTATGAAACAGATAATCGTGGTAAAACCATTCCAAGGATATATCAGGCCTATAACATAACTCAAGTTATCACAGGATAGATTTGGCCATACAAAAATGCCTGAATCGTAAAATAAATTTGAATTCTAAACTTAAAATTGAGTTTTTAAAATTATAAATTAAGACTCATTAATCTGAACAGGGGTCATTCTTCCGTTTTATAAAACCATGAAGAAACTTGGCGATCAGTTCAATGATCTCCGGATCTTGTGAAGCAAGGAGATAATGTACCTTGATTCTATCCGGTTGGCCTGCTACCAAACTAAGGGGGGCTTCTATAAATTCCACTCGAATGTCATTTAACAATTTACAATGTAAGAGTACGTGCTCAACAGTTTCTATTTCTCTTCTATTACATCCACAAAACCTGACTGAATAAGGGATTTTATTATATCTCCCCTCAAGAATAGCAGAGGGGAGAGCATATTTTGTTAGTCCACAGCTGCACTTGAACAACCCCCCCCCGAAACTTTCACACTAAAGATGCTTCCAAAACAGCCGCACCGTTCTAAAAATTCCAAAGCCTGTGAGCGCACTAATCTGCTGTAGGTCTGAAGAGGCTGGGAGATCTATGGTTGGATCTTCCCAGAAACATTTTAAGGGGGTTATATAGCAGATGCATGAAGCTGTTGCGGGGGAGTGTGTGAGTTTAATCCAGGGGTGGCCAAACTGTGGC
>NW_015206217.1:0-1549 GCF_001447785.1 Gekko japonicus | reverse complement strand
AGCAACAGGGCATAGAGGCCTTCCCCTGAGAATGATGTCAGAAGAAGATTAACACATGGAATTCACTGCCACAGGAAGTGGTGGCGGCTACAAGCATGGACGGCTTCAAAAGGGAATTAGATAAGCATATGGAGCAGAGGTCCATCAGTGGCTATTAGCCACAAGGTATAGATAGGGACTCTGGGGCAAGTGATGCTCTGTTTTCTTGGTGCTTGGGGGGGCCAACAGTGGGAGGGCTTCTAATGTCCTGGCCCCACTGCTGGACCTCCTGATGGCACTGGTATTAGTCCAGCCTCCCGTCTCACACAGGGGCTGACCAGTTCCTCTGGAGGGCCAGCAACAGGGCAAAGAGGCCTTCCCCTGATAAGAATGTCAGAAGAACCCTGCTAGAGCAGACCAACTGTCCAACAAGGAAACTCACTGGATGACCCACTCTCAGCCTAAGCGACCTCACAGGGTTGTAGTAAGGATAAAATGAAGCAGAGGAGGATATTGTAAGCGGCTTTAGGTTCCCATGGGGGAGAAAAATGACGTATGAATGAAGCAGCTGCCCACCCTAAAGCAGGGGGGAACTTTGTAAACAGCTGTGCGAATGTCGGGGATTTGCACGGTGAATATGGCTGGAACCTCGTAGGGAGTAGATCCCTCACATGGGAAGTCTACTGGTGTGGATCAGGTCTTCCTTTATTCCCTGCAGCTTACGAGATCACCAGAAGCATGACCAGAAAGACCCCTGTACTAGTAGTACTCACTATTCATAGTACTACTTACTACTAGTAGTACTAGTTCCGCCATCACTCCCAATAAATTATAATTTGCCCAGGGACTTACCACCAGGTACATCATGGAATACATGGCAAAGGAGGCATGGCCCGAGTAGAATGACTTTCTGGAAGAGAAAAGAAAAAGGGTCATTTTCAACAAGATGGTAGGACACGTGCTCTGTGACTGCACCAGAAAGTTCTGCTCGCTGGCCCTGACAAGGCTCGATAATTTTTGGCAGCCAGTGAAAGGCCTCATTGTCACGACCAAGATGAATTAAAAAAAAATTCTCTCGATAATTTTTGGCAGCCAGTGAAAGGCCTCAATGTCACTACCAAGATTAATTTAAAAAATTCTGTGTCTTCTTTAGAAGTCTGGTTGACCCCTGCAGCCGATTAGTCAAGTACATTTTTTCTTTGGGTGAGGCCTTTGAAGCATTTGGTGCAATACGAGTGCTAAACGAAAGTGCATTATTTAGAAACTGGGCTGTCAAATTTCCTGCCCACTCTGCCGAGGCCCACAACGTGCCTCTGAACCCTTCCTCTTTGTTTCCTCTAAGAGCCCAAGCAGGGGAGGCCCAAGGCATTTGGACCAGCACAGAGACGTATTCTGCACCAGGAATGACGTATAAGTCAAAAATCAGAACCTATGCAATATTGAGACAGCAGTTCATTTGGGCATTTTAAGACATTGCTTTATCTTTGTGAATTGCACAAGGCATTGCTGAATGGAAAGGCAGCACAGACGTTTTCTTACTCCTAGTAGTACTTACTACTAGTATGAAGTG
>NW_015206216.1:0-1398 GCF_001447785.1 Gekko japonicus | reverse complement strand
CCCCCTTTCCCCCAGTCTCTCCGCAAAAGTGCATGTCTAGTCTCAGCGTCTATTTCTGGGATTTGGATAAGTGGGACTCCCGTATATACAGTATGCACAGGTCTGATAAATGGCCTATTGCCATTTAATATTTATATTCCCCACATTTATTAAGACATCCAGGCAATTTGGGTAACATATGCTTTGAAGTATTTTGGTCTATTCTTCCACTAAAGTGTTTATTTTCTGAACCAGGAAGGTGAGCATGGTTTTACTGAAAGGCTTTGTTCATTTATTTCTACTGTGCCTTTCTCGCTGAGACTGAAGGTGGATTACAACTAAAAACAGTGTTTTAAAAATACTATAAACACATATAACCAACATAATTTGAGAACACTGCACTAAGAAAATAGCACAATTCAGACAGTAAGGCAGGAATTACAAGACTGGAGACCAGTTCAGTGAAACGTTATATGGTGTTTGACAAATAATGTAATACAACCGGAATACAAAGGTGAAGAGCAATGTAATAAACACATACATGATGAAAACTACCTTAGATTCCACAGATGCCTTATTCGCTTTCTAAAAATAGCCTCTGTTTATTTTTTTTATAGTCAAATTTATACCCCTCCCCTCCCCGCAAAGCAGGCTCAGGGCGGCTTCCAACAACAAACACAACAATACAGAATAAAACATAAATAATGTAGAGTTAAAACACAGCATTTAAATAGTACATTACAAAATATCAGAGTACTGGCAGCAGTTAAAAATCAAACGAATAAAGTGCTTTCAAACAAAAGGCTTCGATGTTATTCCACGTAAAGTGTATAGATGTTATTCTGCTCGTTCTTGAGGCAGCTGCTCGATGTTAACATTACGGGCCATGCACTAGGGCGGCGGTGGCCCCCAATTGTATGCCTGGTGGAAGAGCTTCGTCTTGCAGTCCCTGTGGAACGGTGAGAGGTCCCGTAGGGCCCTGATCTCCTCCGGGAGCTCATTCCACCAGGTAGGGGCCGCCACTGAAAAGACCCCGGCCCTAGTAGCAGCTAGCCTGGCCTCCCTCGGGCCAGGGAGGGTCAGCTGATTTTGAGACCCAGACCATAGTGCTCTCTGGGGTATATACGGGGAAAGGCAGTCCCATAGGTATGTTGGACCCCGGCCATATTGCATACGTTCTTCATTCGTGCCTGCTCTTATGTACAGTGCAAATTTGGATGCTTTAATTCTGGCTTTGGGGGTCAGTGTTTGTTCCCAAAATGGATTCTGGAAGAGGAAAGCAGTCCATATCTCTCCCTTATATATAATTGAATAAGACACAGAGTCACGCAGAGGAGAGAAAATGCATACCAACAGTGTTTCGACAGCTGAACAGTCCGTCAAAAGCTTTCCCGGCTTCCATTGGCCATGCCGCCTACG
>NW_015206215.1:0-1439 GCF_001447785.1 Gekko japonicus | reverse complement strand
AGATATAGATATCCGCACGGAGGGGGCCAACTTGGGTATTAGTATAAGGATAAAGATAGTTTAAGAAGTGGAGAAAATACAGAGTATTAAGTGAAACTAAATGGGAAAAAATAAAAAAGGGGAAAATGTTAGGATGTTTAGACAACTAGTAAATGAATTTTTAAATGTATAATTTGTGATCTAGGACTGGAAAAATATTACTTTAGTAGCTATTTGTCAGCAGTCATGCTCTATAGGAGGGACTTGTGTTGATAATATATGAAACTTGACTGAGAGGCTAACAGCGTTCCGTGCACCTTGGTGTTTAGTCATGCCGGTCACATGACCACGGAAACATCTTTGGACAGTGCTGGCTCTTCGGCTTTGAAATGGATATGAGCGCCGCAACCCTAGAGTCGGACTCGACTGGCTTTCAAGCAAGGGAACCTTTACCTTTAAAAGATGGAGACACTATAGATTAATATGTGAAATTAGACTACAGAAGGGTTCCAATGTTTAAGTCTTTCAATAATTAATAATTAGTTATTAAGTTAGAAGGGAAACAGATCTGTATACATGTTTGCAGTAAATTGTATCAGGAGAAATAAAAAAGGAAATAATTCTATTAAGGATCAGGACAGATGGTTAAATCTTAAACATTTGTAGTAGAGTCTTTGGTTTTGCATTATTTTAAGGAAACAATGGTGGGAGGTTTAGATTACTTTCTAACGAACTCAGTAATGTATTATTTGTCACTTAGGGTTGCAAACATTATGTATTAGTTGATTAATATTATTTAAGTTAAATGGTAGGAACGTAAACAGATGTGGTACAAGGTACCAATCTCTTTTTATGTAGTTTTGTTTGCTTGTTTTGGAAAACTAATAAAAAATTAATTAAAAAAGAAGAAGAGACACATGGACATGGAACAACTGATTGGTTTAGAATAGGAAAAGGAGAACAGGAAGTATGTATATTGTCACCCTGCTCATTTAATTTATATGCAGTGTACATATACAGCATAATAAAAAGTACAGACATCACCCTGCCAACAAAAGTCTGTATGGTAGTAATGTATGGCTGCAAAAGTTGGACCATAAGGAAGGCCGAGTGCTTTTGATTTATGGTGCTGGAGAAGACTCCTGAGAGTCCCATGGACTGCAAGGAGATCAAATCCTAAAGGAAATCAAACCTGACTGTTCCCTGGAAGGCCAGATACTGAAGCTGAAGCTCAAGTACTTTGGCCACCAAATGAGAAGGGAGCACTCCCTGGTGAAGACCCTGATGCTGGGAAACTTTGAAGGTAACAGAAGAAGGGGATGGCAAAGGGTGAGATGATCTAACAGTGGTAGCAATGCAATGATTTCTTGCCCCACTGGTGAATCTCCTGATGGCACCTGGTTTTTGGCCACTATGTGGCTCAGAGGGTTGTACTAGATGGGCCATTGGACTGATCCAAC
>NW_015206214.1:0-1423 GCF_001447785.1 Gekko japonicus | reverse complement strand
GTTCAGAATGGGATAGTGCATTTCTCTGTCCATTGAAAGAGAAATAGGTCCAATTTGGCTTAAAAATTAAAAGACAGACTAAAAAAATGACAGGTTAGATGGAAATTAATATAACATTTATTGGGAAAGAGGAATGGTCATTTGACAGCAGCTAGATGGCAGTCTCGTTGTATATTTTTGCAATACAAAATGCAGTTGTGTCCTGTAGAAAAAAGGGACTTGCAGGAACCTCCAGGTGGGGGCAGGAGATCTGCTTTTTCAACAGATCTCCAGAGTACAGTGATCAGTTCCCTGGAGAAAATGGCTGCCTTGGAGGGTGGCCTCTATGGCATTCTGAGGTCTCTCCCTTCCCCAAACCCTACCCTCTGGAAGCTGTACCCCACAAATATTTGGGTATTTCCCAACCCAGAGATGGCAACCCTACAGAGCCCAGCACAAAACTAGAAACTGAATGTACTGATTTTTTAAAAGAATTCCCCACGTTACGTTTTTCCAAAAATGGAAGCACAACAAGATAATCTTTTAAAAGGATTTGTTTTTAGAAATAATTTCAAAGACATCAGCTGCAATGCTGATTAAGCATCAATATAAATAAAAATATAAAATCATATCCTGCTGCTTTCTGCCAGAATCTATGTGGGAAAATTTGTGGAGGGTTTTATAACTTTTTAATTGCATTTTATCACCTGTATCCTAAAGGGAAGGGAACGGGGGTAAACACTGTATCTAAAACAAAAGATAAAAGGTTCATGATCTAAATGTTACAATGTATATATAAGAATCCTACAATAATAACAAAGATCAATTTATCAAAATTCAGGTTAACACTAGCTTAATCTTAATACTAAACTCTGGTGTTTTATAATCACTTATATTCTTTTGAAATATCCATTTATCTCATATGTTTCTTCTTCTTGTACTTCAGATTCGTTTTAAGTATTTTAGGTGCAGCTGCCCCCTTCTCAGAGTCTGAGGTTTCCGGGATACTGCTAGAGCTTCTCGAAGTGTCTTCTGTTCCTCCATCACTGGTTCCCTCTTCTTCAAAATTGTCCACAGGTTTTTTTGTCATCTTTACTCAGGCTTTGTTGTTGTTTCAAAAAATCTTTGGCTTTTTGGACAGAGTCAGTTTTATTCTTCTTATCTTTATAGTTGAATACAAGTCCCTCTGGAAAAATCCATCTATAAACGATTGAGTTGTTGTGGAGGAAGAAGGTTAAATCCTTGTATTGCCGCCTTCACTTCTCCATCTCGAATGGAATGTCCTTTAAAATTTTAACTTCTTCATCTTTAACCTTCAGAACTTTTCCAGATGTGGCTTTCAAAACATTGTCTCTGGTAGACCTCTTAGAGAAATTCACATATATTTCTCCAGGCAGTTTAGTTTTCTTTATGAAATCTGGATAGGTTCATAAGCCAAGTCCAT
>NW_015206213.1:0-1419 GCF_001447785.1 Gekko japonicus | reverse complement strand
GATACCTGTCTTCGGAGAGTACTTGTACTAAGGCCCTTCTCTAGCCCATCCTACAGGAAGGCAAGGACTCCCTTCACCGAAGCCTTGAGGGGATCAATCCTTCTATCTATGCTCCAGGTATGAAAAACCCACCAGGTGTGATCATACAATCTGTTGGTGAAGGCCTTTCTAGACACTAGGATGGTATCGACCACCTTGTCCTGATAACCCGCCCCCACTAGCAGTTCCCGCTCAATCTCCATGCTGCTAGTTTTAGCAATTCCGGTTGCGGATGCCTTGTCAGTCCTTGGGTCAGTAAGTCCTCCCGCGGAGGCAAATGCCAAGGCTTCGTTATTGAGAGGCTCTACAAGTCCTGGAACCATGTCCGACGTGGCCACTTTCTGTTGTCGAATCTGTTGCAGAACCTTGTGTATGATTGGCAGTAGAGGGAAAGCGTAAAGAAGGCCTGAAGGCCATACACAGTTTAGTGCATCTGTCCCCTTTGCCATGATATTTCGCACCCGAGAAAAGAAATCTGGAACTTGACAGTTCAGCTCCATCACAAACAGATCCAGGCTCATCTCTCTGAACTTGCTGCATATCTGGTTGAACACATCCGTGTTCAGCATCCATTCTGATTGATCTAATCGTTTCCGACTTAGCCAGTCCGTCAACTTGTTGTCCTTTCCTGACAGGATATTCACAAGACTCAGGAGACCCAGGCGAATCGCCCTCAGCTCCAACAGGTTGATGCTTTCTGTCGCCTCCACAACTGACCATTCTCCCTGGACCATCCTGTTGCCCGAATGCACTCCCCAGCCTGACAGACTCGCATCCGTCATCATGACTGTCCTTGGGGGATCTCAGAGAGAGACCCCCAATTTGAAATGCAATGGGGCTAGCCACCATACCAGCTGGTGCTGTACTGATGTAGGAAGTTGAACCATTTTGAAACTTTTGTGCATTATCGCCCCTTGGTAGGGAAGTAGGAATCTTTGTAATGGTCTGGCATGGAAACGAGCCCACTGTAATACCTCCTGACAGGAGACTAGCATCCCTAAAAGTTTGACCAAGGTAATCATCTCCGACCTGGAGTCCCTCAGCACCTGTTCCATCAGGATCCTGATTTTTTGTTCCCGTTCCTGAGACAGATAAACCCAGTCCTTTATGATGTCTATTTCCACCCCCAGGTGGAGCAGCCTCTGTGTAGGTTGTAGGTGACTCTTTTCCAGGTTCACCACAAACCCGTGATCGGTCAGGGTCTGGACTGTTAGGTTCAGCGCCTTCATCCATTCCATGGCGGATGGGGCTTTGATTAGGATGTCATCCAAGTATGGGGGAAAACCTCACCCATTTTAGCCTTAGATGTGCTTCTAGAGTCACTAGAACCTTCGTGAATACCCTGGGCGAAGACTTGAGGCCGAATGGGAGAGCTTTGTA
>NW_015206212.1:0-1420 GCF_001447785.1 Gekko japonicus | reverse complement strand
GGCCGGAATGACTAGATGCCGAGGCACACGGACGCTGTTACCTTCCCACCATAGCGGTACCTATTTCTCTCCTTGCAATTTTTTGCTTTTGAACTGCTAGGTTGGCAGGAACTGGGTCCAGAGATGGGAGCTCACTCTGTTATGCGGCACTAGGGTCTCGAACTGCTGAACTACAGACTTTCCGGCCTGCAGCTCAGCGTCATAACCTCTAAGCCACCGCAGCTTAGACATAAAAACAGCAATTAAAACATTTGTCAGGAAGGAAAGATCACTGAGGGAATGGCAAATGAAACAATAAAGTCCTCACCCACAGGTGGAAGTTGCAACAGAAGGGGATAGCTAAATCCATCTGGGGGGAGAGTACCACAGCCTTGGTGCTATGTTTAAAGGCCCTCTCCCAAGTTGCCACCCACCTAATATCAGAAGGCAGGGGCACCTGAAGCAGGGCCTCTGAAATGACTATAGTGGTTGGTTGGGTTCATAAGGGAGTAGGTGGTCCTCCAGGTATGCTGGTCCCAAACCATATACGAGTTTGACGGTCAAGACCAGTACCTTGAATTGTGCCTGGGAAAAAATTGGGACCCAGTGTAGATGGAACAAGACTGGAGTGCTACCAGGAATTTAATTCCAATCGGATTCATTAACCTTTCCCATAGTATTGTGTTTTCAAGTTGTCATTTGAAAAGGGCTGGGAACTGCCAGGGTGTCCACCATACTGGAGGAATAGAACAAAGTTTGAGTCCAGTGGCACCTTTAAGACCAACAAAGTTTAATTCTGGGTATAAGCTTTCATGTGCATGTACAATTCAGATCTGAAGAAATGTGCATACACACAAAAACTTATAACCAGAATTAAACTTTGTTGGTCTTAAAGGTGCCACTGGACTAAAATTTTGTTCTGTTACTTCGGACCAACACAGCTACCCACCTGAATCGTACTGGGGGAAGGTTACTAATGCAGAATCTCCCTGGTGTCATTCATGTGAAAACATATTTGGACATTGTAGGGTCAAGATTTCAATTCAAACTCTCTCACTGAAAGGGCAGCACTCTCTTAAAGTCACACCTAACCCACTCTGGAGGCTGCTAGAGTTCCTTATGTTTATACAGGCTTGAAGGCTTGAATCAACAACAGCTGCAAAGGGAAATACAGTTAAAGAGACAGGAAAAGAAATAAGCAGCAACTTGTATGGAGAACTGAGGCGGGCTCAGAGTTTATCGATAGCTGAATGTCTAAAATGTTTGCATTTGCAGCAGATTATCTTTTTTACTGTCTGCATAGACAAACTGTTTTTATTTTTTTGATTTGTAACATAAAAATCAAAAGACCAAGAACCTTTCATTGGTTTGCTGACAGGCAGCTTCATTAGGCATGGAAGTTTCTCAAAACAGCCTAATCTCTCCCTTATATATAAAGCCG
>NW_015206211.1:0-1441 GCF_001447785.1 Gekko japonicus | reverse complement strand
CTGCTACAAAAAGAGCCCTGGAACACACCGAAGCTTAACCTGGCTAGGATCCAAATCCATCCAATCGCATTGATAGCCCAGGAAGAACCAACCAATCACTTGTCAGCAAGCTCCCTGAGCGGGAACATCCGTGATTGGTCCTTATGCATACAACCTTATTGGTTGGTAAATGTACAGTAGGCGTGGCTACATTAGCCAGGAGAGTTTAAAAGCAGGACAGCTGCAATGTAAAAACTGTTCTGGCTACCAGATGTTGATCCGTGTTGGAGTTGTGTTCGAGTTGATGAATAAAGCTGAATCTTTGCTGAATCACTCTCTGACTACTTTGTTAAGCGAGCAACTTAACACTTCCCCTGAGGTTGACGCCAGAAACAGAGATTCAGAGGATTAGTGACTCTGAAATGTGGAGGTTCTGCTTAACCACCATGGCTAGTAGCCATTGATAGACTTATCCTCCATGAACCTATCTAATCCCCTTTTTATTCCTGTGGCCATCACGACATTTTCTAGCACATTTTAACCACTCTCTGTGTGAAAAGTACTGAGACTGACGAGTGATTTCAGCTCTCATACTTTATTAGTGCAGAACAAGACAAGTTTAGCCGGCTCGCAGGCCGGCTTATATTCCCAGTGAAACCACCACCCAAAACATACCCCACACTGTAATAGGCTATTTACAGTGGCCGAGAGTTCCATAGGCTCTCGGCCGGGAGCCTAGCCTTCAGATTGGTGCGGGCTAGGATCTGCTTAGTCCATTGTTTCCTGGAGCGAAGCTCGGAGGTTTAGCATGACCCCTAGTCTGCCACGCAGTCGGGACTGGATACATTACACTGTGTAAAGTAGTATTTCCTTTTGTCCATTCCAAACCTACTGCCCATCGCTCTCCTTATTGTCAGTTGTGAAATATTTCAAACCGATTCTTAAAATACTACGCGATAATGTTTAAGTTAAGTTCTGAATGGCTGCAGGCCGGAAGAGAACTTTCTGCATTACATCACTCACTAGGGGAGCTTGCTTTCTCTCGTGCCGGTGGTGTTCTCTGCAGGGCCTGTGGTAAGCCCTCCCCGCCACAAATAAAACTGGTGCACCCACAAGAAACGATTTTGAAATCTGTTAAGTCGCTCACTTAACAAGCAGTCGGAGAGTGACTCAGCAAGAACACAGCTTTATTCTTCAACTCGAACACAACTCCAACACGGATCAACATGAGTAGCCAGAACAACACGGTTCAGGTTTTACATTGCAGTTACCCTGCTTTTAAACATTCCTGGCTAATGTAGCCACCCCCACTGTACACATACCAACCAATAAGGTTGTTCACATAAGGACCAATCATGGCCGTTCCCGCTCAGGGAGCTTACTGCGAAGTGATTGGCTAGGTGCTTCCTGGGCTAGTAACACGATTGGATCCCTATTTGGATCCCAGCCCAGGACGAAGCTT
>NW_015206210.1:0-1712 GCF_001447785.1 Gekko japonicus | reverse complement strand
TTGGCATGCAGAAGGTCCCCGGTTCAATTTCTGCCATTGATTGTTTGAGCTGAAACTAAGGCCTCTCTTTATCTGTCATTCCTGCCCCATTTGCATCAAACAAATGTCTTTCCTACAGTTGGAGAAGTCTATGAGTGCGATCATGCGCGCCAGATAAAATGTGTGTGTGGAGGGGGAGTGAAGCTATTTCCTCCCGAGGAATTTGACCTGCGGTTGCGAGATCACATCTCCCTTTGAAGCTGTGGGTGCAGCCCGTCAGTGTGTGATCAGATCCAGACACAACTGTGGGTGAGTCTTTTTTTCTTGGTGCCATTTGTTTCCCATGCACTTAAACTAGGAATCGGTGAACTGCCCCTCCGCACTGAGGGCTCCCTATGGAGTTTGCGATGATGCGCATACTGCAAGGGGGGGGGGACAACGGCACAGAGTTGGGATGGCCTGATCAGACCATCCCGACAGCATGAGAGCATGCTGGAGTGGTCAGACAGGGGGAAAGTCCATCCGTGGCCTGTCGCAACCCGTTTGCTACCAGATTTTCCCTGGTGTCCTTTAAGTCCACTTCTGCGACGGAGCGGAACGGGTTGCCGCCGCCGGCGGGACGCTTCCCAGATGTTGTTGTCTGATTGCTCCCTTTAAGTCCACCTGGCATTCACGACTATGGTGGGTCTAATTGTGCGTGTGACCGCAGCCTATCTGATTCTTCTCCAGTGTGTGTAGGGGGACTGCTGGACAGAGCGTCAGTGTGAGAAGCTAGCAGCCCCATGGGGGTGGGGACCGAAGAAAAGGAGAGCCAACAATTGTCCTCCCGTTCCACTCACTCTCCCAGGAGGATGCACATCCTCAAGTGTGCCCAGGGCCTGGGGGGTGCTTGGGGGGGTCAACAGTGGGATGGCTTCTAATGTCCTGGCCCCACTGGTGGACCTTCTGATGGCACTGGTATTTCTGGCCACTGTGTGATACAGAGTGTCTGGGGCAAGTGATGCTCTGTCTTCTTGGTGCTTGGGGGGGGTCAACAGTGGGAGGGCTTCTAATGTCCTGGCCCCACTGGTGGACCTCCTGATGGCACTGGTATTTCTGGCCACTGTGTGATACAGAGTGTTGGACTGGATGGGCCTTTGGCCTGATCCAACATTGGCATCTCTTGTGTTCTTATGTTCTTAAACAGGCTTTTTAGAGAGGGCTGGTGTACCTGGGCCAGAAGCAGGTAATTGTACACCTGCTCAGGCTCCTGGAGGTTAGAGGAAGAAGAAGAGGAGGAGGAGGAGATTGGATTTATACCCCGCCCTTCACTACCCAAAGGAGTCTCAGCATGGTTTGCAATCCCTTTCCCTTTTCCCCACAACAGACACCCTGTGGGGTAGGCAGGGCTGAGAGAGCTCTTTCAAGGACTGCCCTTGAGAGAACAGTTCTGAGAGAACTGTGACTGACCCGAGGTCACAACAGCAGCTGCATGTGGAGGAGTGGGGAATCAAACCTGGTTCTCCCAGATTAGAGTCTGTGCACTTAACCACTACACCAAACTGGTGGATGAAGCACGCCCCAAGGTGAAGTGGGCTTCTCGGTCTCATGCACCTTATCCAGCAGGGCCGAGCCCTCCAGCACCTTGGCCAGTGGTGCCTCCGTGTTCATGGTCAGGGTGCTGCTTTGGCACCTAGATGGCCATACAGCATGGTCCCCTGCCTGCCTGCCTGCTTGCCTTGGTGCTCCGCTCC
>NW_015206209.1:0-1195 GCF_001447785.1 Gekko japonicus | reverse complement strand
GGTCCACCATATGATGTCTGTACCCAGCTGTGTTCCTCAGGCCAAAAAAGGCACCCACCACGAGCTTGCCAGTTGCCCCTTCTCCACTCTGTTGGGGGACTGGTGTGCCCAGCTCAGCTCTGACCCCGGGGAACGCGAATTCCACACTGCCTTACCTGCAATCCAATCCACTGCTATGCCTTCCACCCGGCCGATGCCATTGGTCACCACGTCCTCTCGCCACGTCTGGTCTCTCTTGGCGCGGCTGATGGTGCTCAGGCCCATGTCCACCCAATAGATGGTGTCATTCTCTGAGGGAGGAGAGGGAATGCATTTGATAGGAAGTGGAGAAAAGACATCCACACTGAGGGTATGCCAGGAACCGAGAGAGTTCCCTTTCACAGCGACAACCAAAATCCCAAAGACTTGTAGGTCACTTGACTGGGTCAGAGACAAAGGCCCAAAGTCTTTCTCAACAGGAAGAAATAGTATACCCAGAACAGGGACATTTGGGGGAAGACATGCAGAACCCCATACTCAAAGGCTTCAAATAAATAGCTTTCAATACTAGCACAGTTACTGCAGGTAAGATGCTTTAATAAAGGAAAAATGGCTGCAGTTTATGTTTTCCTTGGTTTTTGCTGCATTGTATCCTAATTTCTGTAATCCAGTTTTTGCTTTTCTTACGCCATGCCTCATACTGCTTGTATTCCATCGTTTTATCTTTGCAATCCAGTCTTATTATATAACATATTTTGTTAGTCTTTAAGGTGCTACTGGACTCTTGCTCTTTTCTACTGCTACAGTCTTATTACAGTGTTCAGTATATGCCTGATAGTATAAGGCTTACACTGTTTCCACTGTACTTGCTAAATTTTGTAATCTGCCTTCAGTTTCGGTGAGGAGGTGGACTATATTGGTGGAAAGTGCCATCAAATCACAGCCGGCTTATGGCAACCCCACTGGGTTTTCAAAGGAAGCGACAAAGGGAGGCAGTTTGCCCTTGCCTCCCTCTGCATCGCAACCCTGGACTTCCCTGCCGGTCTCCCATCCAAGCACTAACCAGGGCCGCCCCTGCTTAGCTTCTGAGATCTGATGAGATTGAGGTAGCCTGGGCCAACCAGACTGCTGGGCCATAAATAAATAAATAACACATCTGACCAACTGCAGTGCCAATGAACGTCCCATCATGCTGGAACGATCTCTTCTGTAGGGA
>NW_015206208.1:0-1501 GCF_001447785.1 Gekko japonicus | reverse complement strand
AGTCCGTGCTCCTAACCACTGTACCAAACTGGCTTTCTGTGAAATCTCAAAAGATAAGCAGGGTCACCTCTGGTTAGTCTTTGGATGGGAAACTATTAATGGAGCTCAGGGTCACTCTCCAGAGGCAGGCAATGGCAAACGACCCCTGAACACGTCTTGCCTTGACAATCCCTCTGGGGGTGCCACAAGTCTGCTATGACATGACGGCCCTTTTCACCTCATTTTGCTTTACCACACACACCCGTGTGTGCCAATGGCTGTAAGTGTGCAGTAAGGGGTCTCAGCTTCCCTGAGGTGTAGCCCACCCAAAACACACAGCTCCTAAATAGTATCCAAAGCCTACATCACAAGAGAAGAAGAAGAGATTGGATTTATACCCTGACCTTCACCCAGCATCTCAGAGAGGCTTACAAACCCGTTTCCCTTCCCCTTCCCACAACAGACACCCAGTGAGGTAGGTGAGGCTGAGAGAGCTCTGAGAGAACTGCTCTTTCAAGAACAGCTCTGAGAGAACTATGACTTGCCCAAGGTCATCCAGCAGCTGCAAGTGGAGGTGTGGGGAATCAAACCCGGTTCTCCCAGATTAGAGTCCACCCTCTTAACCACGACACCAAACTTGCGTTGTTAAAAGTTCCCTACCCTGATTTTCCCCTTGGCTCAAGGTAGCTATAGGAGATAGTTTGACAGAGTGAATAGGTACACATTTGAGTTTCCACAAACTCCTGGATATTACCAAGCAGAATTCACATGTATTCAGCGAGACTTGCACATAATGGATTTCTTGATATCTACAAGTGTTAGAATAGCCTGGCACAGCTATACAGATCGCTTGGTCACCAATGACTGTGGCTGCAAGTGGGTCACCTTGAATCCATTTGGGATCCGCACAGAAACATCAGGAGCCCCTTGCATTGCACGGCCTTTCCACCCCGACGCTGACAATCCTTTCTTCTCTGCACCTGATTCTGTTGCTACGTGAATATCTACTAAGGAGGATAAAGCGTCACACATCCAACAAGGCCGGCTCCAGTCCACAGAAGCATTGCCACAATAAAACAGTTTGTCTTTATACTGCTACAAGCCTCTTCAGCAACCAATTTTGGACATTCTCCGTAACAAAAATAATTCTCCAGAAATGGAACCTGTTTATGAAAAGGACGCCGGTCGTAGCGACGCTGGCTTGGATTCCAACGGAGCTTACTTTCTGTGTCAAGAAGATGGAAGGTCGGGGTTTAAGAAGCTGTCAGGAAAGAGACACATGCACTTTCTCAGCCCCGGGATCAGACCCGCATCTGGTTGTTGACAGAAACCAACGCTACAGTGGACGGTGTGACTAACCTGAGATTGTCAGATCTGGGAAGCTAAGCAGGGTCGGCCCTGGTGAGTACTTGGATGGGAGGCCACCAAGGAAGTCTATATAGAGGCATAAGAACATAAGAGAAGCCAATGTCCGGCCATCCAGCCCAACACTATGAGTCACACAATGGCCAAAAATACCAGG
>NW_015206207.1:0-1566 GCF_001447785.1 Gekko japonicus | reverse complement strand
GGTATTTCCCTACCCAGAGCTGGCAGCTCTAGAAAGGAACTGTGTGCATGCTGGAACTCACCACTAAGTTTCTGTTTTCTGTTAAATAGCAGCTCCCATGTCATGTGAAGATTGTTTCTGAAACTGAGAACCATTTCATACAAAGCAGCTTGTGTGATATGGCTGAAGAGATGCATATGTCAGTGTGTGTGTGTTTGAGTGTGTGTGTGCTTGAGTGTGTGTGAGTGTGAGTGAGTGAGTGTGTGTGTGTGTGAGTGTGTGTGTGTGAGTGTGTGTGTGTGTGTGTGTGTGTGTGTGTGAGAGAGAGAGAGAGAGAGAGAGAGAGAGAGAGAGAACTGTTTGAAGGAAAACACACAAACCTCCCACTGAGCAAAGTTGTGTGAGCCAGGGCCGCAATTTGGAGGCTAGTCTATATTTATATACCATATATGTTTATGTCATCCTTTATGTGTGTTTTAGTGAATACAAGAAGCTGCACTCTGGTGTATGATTGTAGTTACTGACCCCGGAAGAAAGTAAAATACTTCAGATGGGGGGGGGGATTACTCCACAGGTTTGAGAAGAGCAAACTTGTTTAGTGAAACTGTTCTTGGAAGCACTGTTTGTTGCTGCCACTTACCTGATTATACTTTAAAACATCATATGCCGTAGAACATAAATATGACATTTCCGGAGGGCCCTGTTCTGCCCTTTCTGTGCTTCACTAAGCTTAACATTTTGCGTTAGGAACAAGATAGACCTCACAAACGATCAAGATGCATTAGAATTTGTGAAGGGTGAGTAACTCTGAAGCCATAGTAAAGATTATGACTACAATTTCAGTGGAAGTATTTATTACCTGGTTCAGAGCTATGCTGTTCAAATAAAGGCTGGATTTTTGTGCATGTCTTAAAGCAAAATATGCTAGCCTTTTACTATTAAAGAATACCAAAAGGCTTCTGAACTTTTCATGATATTGTAAGTACATTTTTGGCAGCTTTTTAGAAATTCACCCTTTAGTATTTTAAAGTTTTCAAGTGCAAACGATTCCTGCAAAAGCAGCCTGCAATCTTCATTGTGGTTTGGTAGTGGAGAGAGAACCCATTCTGTTCATTTCTTACTTTTGTTCATGATACACTGGTCATTCATGATCTCCCTTCTGCAGACTTCTGCACATCTGAATGGTAAATGTCATCTATAACACCCTTTGTGTCGCATCTGAATGGTAAATGTCATCTATAACACTCTTTATGTCGCTAAGCTCTTCCATTTTTCTGTAGCCTTGTATGTGTGTGTTATTTCATTGCCTTGATGTGTATGATTTACATTTAACCAGTATGTTTCAATAAAACAATCTTCCTTCAAACTTAGTCCTGATCATTTCAAGAATCTTCCTCTTTGAAACTGACCCTGGTATATATAGGTGTAGATCCCAACTGTTACGCCTATTTTGTCAGTCTGATTTCCCTGCTAATTCCTCCATTTAAAACAGAGACAGACCAGTTTGGGTAACACTTTATAGTGTCAAGGGTAAATCTGTTCCATTCATTTGTCCACGGGGTGTTCATTAAAGAAAATATTTGCATT
>NW_015206206.1:0-1405 GCF_001447785.1 Gekko japonicus | reverse complement strand
ATGGAACTAGAAGCCCCTTGTCTGTCTTCAGGTCTGGTTTGGACCACTTCAGACAGCTCTCCCAGGAAGAAGTTGACAAGATCCTGGCAGCTGTGTAACCCACTGCTTGCCTCCTTGAACCGTACCCTTCCTGTCTGGTCAAGGCCTGCTAGGAGAGCATCAACCTATCCCTATCATTAGGGACCTTCCTGGTTGGTTTAAAGGAGGCAGTGGTGTGTCCACTCTTGAAGAAGCCATTGCTGGACCCTATGGTCTTTGCCAACTATTGCCTGGTCTCGAATTTATTGTTTCTGGGCAAGGTAGTCGAGAGACCGGTGGCGGAGAAACTCCAGGTCTTCTTGGATGCTGCTGCTATCCTGGATTCATTCCAGTCTGGCTTTCACCCTGGTCATGGGACAGAGAACACATTGGTCATCCTCACAGATGATCTCCAAAGATATCTGTATCAATGTGGGTTGGCGCTGCTGTTGCTTCTTGATTTAACAGTGGTCGATTATGGTCTTCTGACCCATCACCTTGGGATACAGGGGACTGCCTTGCAATGGCTCTTCTCCTTCCTTTATGGCTGGGGACAAAGGATGGCGCTTGGGGAGGAGTTGTCCTGGCAACATCCACTTGAATGTGGTTTGCCATAGGGGGTCAGTCCTCTCCTTGATGTTGTTTAACATCTATATGCACCCCCCTGTCCTGTTGGTCCAGGGTATAGGCTGGGTTGCCATCAATATGCTGATAATACCCAACTCTATCTGTTGATGGATGACCAGCCAGACTCCACCCCAGATGTGTTAGCCATGGCACTACAGGCCGTGGCAGGATGGCTTAAACAGAGCCAACTGAAATTAAATCCAATGAAGTTGGAGGTCCTGTACCTGAATCGTGGGGATTAGGGGTTGGGAATCCGGCTCCCAACCCTCAGGGAGATGCCTTTGCTGCCAGCGCCCAGGGTGAAGGGTCTAGGGGTTATCTTGGATTCTTCCCTTTCTATGGAGGCTCAGGTTGCCACCATTGCTAGATCAGCTTTTTATCATCTTTGGCGGGTCAAGCAACTGGTTCCCTATCTCACGTCCCAGGATCTAGCTGCAGCGATCCATGCAATGGCCACTTCTAGGTTGGATTTTTGTAACTCGCTTTACACAGGGCTGTCCATGAACTTGACCCGGAAACTGCAGCTGGTGCAGAATGTGGCGGTATGTGTGCTGATGGTGACGTGTGTGTGGGCACGCATTTAGGCAGTGCTCCACCAACTGCACTGGCTGCCTATAGAGTACTGGAACCAATTCAAGGATGTAGAGCTGACTTTAAAGCCCTATGCAGTCAGGGACCTGCATATCTCTGGGACCATCTCTCCCCATATGTGCCCCGCAGAGTTCTGCGCTCTGATCAACATCTTCTGGTTGTCCCTGGC
>NW_015206205.1:0-1433 GCF_001447785.1 Gekko japonicus | reverse complement strand
GAGTTATATTTGGCACCTTAGTATCTTTCAAAAACCTTGCAATTAGAATTTTAGCCGCCGTGGAAAGAATACTGATTAATGTTTTAACTTTTTCAGGAGGACCGTCAGAGGGCCACAATCCGAGTAGAAGAACAGCCGGCGAAAAAGGTAAGTTGTAGTTCGTTATTTTGTGAATGCAGTCTGTTACTTGAATCCAAAAACTTTGGATAAATTTGCAGGACCACCAGTTGTGAAAGTAAGTTGCTTTATATCCGCAATGTTTCCAGCACTGCGGCGACATGGTGGGTATCATATGCGCTAGTTTAGTTGGTGTTAAGTACCATCTCAACATGACCTTCATATTTGTCTCTATAATATATAAGGATTTTGACGATGAGTTCTGATTTTGCCAGCTATCTTTCCATTGACCCTCAGAGATTTGGCACTGAAGGTCTTTTGACCAAGCTTCTTTATAGTTCAGATTGATGTTGTGATGACTGTTATTTAAAATTTTGTAAATTCTTGATATTAAATTCTTTTTTTTATAGGGCTCAAACAGGATAGATTCAAACTCATTGAGAGACCTTCGCACAGACTCCCGAAATCCAGTGGACTCAACAAAATGGTGAAACTGTAAATATTCATACCAATTGATATTAAATTTGTATTTCTTTTCTAGCTCTTGTTTTGTCATAATCCGACCTTTCTTTATAGTATCAATAATTCTGATCAGTAATCTGTTCTTGATTACTGTTTCCCTTCTGGTATAAAGTTTCATAAAAATTCTCAATAATGTTCTTTAAATCTTTAAGTGAGTTTTTTTCCTCCCCTGTTTCATTCTTCAGTATTTTAATATAGGTTTTTTTCTGATTCTTTTCTTAGCTTATGCACCAACCATCTTGTTGGTTTATTTGCATTTTCAAAAAAGTTTTGTTTTGCAAACATTATTTTTTTGCAATCTCTTGTAACAATGAACAATTAAGTTGATGTTGTAAATTCTTAATTTTAATTCTTGACTGTACAGTTGTGGGATCTAATGTCATCTTATCTTCTTCATGTTTAATTTGTGCTTCAATTTGTATATATTTTTGTTTCCTTTTTCTTCTGGTCCATGCATCTTGTTTAATAAGCCAACCTCTCACATAGGCCTTAAAGGCATCCCAGACTATATCCATAGAAATATCCGGTTGAATATTTGATTTAAAAAATTATTGGAATTCTTTTTCGGAATTGGCTACAGAATCTGAATTCTTTAAAAAGCCGTAAGTTCATGGACCATCTCTTCTTTCTCGGAGTATCTTGCAAAGTTAAAAGTACAGGATTATGGTCTGCAAATGTTGAAGGACTTCTGTAATGTCATTTATCATGTTTGTTGAAATCCAGGCCATATCCAATCTAGACCAGGATTTATGTCTTGTTGAGAACAAAGTATAGTCTTTTTTGTTTATGTTTCT
>NW_015206204.1:0-1393 GCF_001447785.1 Gekko japonicus | reverse complement strand
AAAGCCTGCATTTAAACGCCACTTGGCCGCACTACTTGAAACCTGTTTTCCTGCTCTGCTGTTAGCATTTTAAATAAGATAAAATGTGTCAATTAAAAACACAGTTTTCCAATTAAAATGTTAATAACAAAGCTAGGCAGCCCAGTTGCAAATAGTGGAACAAAGTGGATTCGAAAGCTTATTTCTTTGGTGTATTTTTATCCCACCATTATATCCAAGGGGTTCTGGGAGGCTTACATGGCTCTCCCCTCTTTCAGTTTTATCCTCACAAAAACTGTGAGGTTGATGAGACTGAGAGAATGACTAGCCAAGGACATCTAGTGAACTACACAGCAAGTGGGGAGTTAGACCCCCTTTCTCTTTCCTGCATGGTCCCAAGGCAAACCGAGGCTATATGAGCTGCAATTGCCATTTTATAGATGTCACTAGATGCCTGTTCTTCATCTTGCCTGTTTGAGCCCACTGAGTTTTCAAAAGGAGCTGCTACCCATGGCAGCAATCTTATGTACAATTACTCTGGAGTAAGCCCTATTGAACTTGGTGGGCTTCCTTCTCCCCAGCAGGCAAAATAGGAATAGTGTTGTCCCAGGGACTGGTTCCAAACAATAGGGGCAGTCCCTGCTAAATTCATTATTTGGAAGAACAACTTTGGCAGCTGCACCTAATAAGTGTAATTTTCACGAGCTCTCTCAGGTACATCTACTGAAGGTAGCTGAGGACTCCTAGTTGAGGGATTCGCTTCCATTGATCATCCTCCAATTATGCGCCCAAAGCAGCAGGCGGCGGTGCCAAGCAGCTCATTCATCAGCAGACAGCATCTAATTGTGCCTCATTACACACCTCCTATTGCTGTTCCCTGAATACTTTCGCCCCCAGATGTTGTTGCTGTATAAACTCCAAGAGCCGCCCACATGCTTCTCCAACAGAATGGGATTATAGCGTGTCAAGGCATCAAGGGACCTTTCATGAGAATGAATTTTCCCTCAGGGAGAATGTTCCATGCACTCTTGCTTGCTGTTGCATATCCTGCAATGTTTCATAGATTGAAACAGAGACAGGCCTATAATGCCTTGATTCTCATACCCAGAATCATTGTCTGCAACCCCATCACTCACTACACACTCGTGCAGGATCTCCTCCACCTCTCAGTTACTCTGCTGACTGATAACAGCCCCTCCATTAGGTGGACCAAGGTGATTCCTTATGACACCAGAGGACAGTTGGGGCACCACTGATTCTAACGGACCCTTCGTCCTGTTCATGTGTTGATGTGTTTTGTTGTAATTGTTTTTCATTGTTCGTATGCATTTATGTGTGTTTTTTATCTTGTTTTAATGTTTTTATTGTTAAAAATTATTTCAAGTTAAGTTAAAAATTATTTCAATAAATAAAT
>NW_015206203.1:0-1446 GCF_001447785.1 Gekko japonicus | reverse complement strand
GTCCAGCTCTCTATCAAACAACCCTTTGAACCATCATAGATCTCTTGGACTGTAGCCAAAGAGATCCATACTTTGCTGGCTGGTTCTAGAAAGTGTGATTTAGTTAACACCCCTAGGTATTACTTTCTTCCCCTATCTTACATTGCATCATACAAGACTTCAGGAACAGGCAAGTATAAACCGATACCTACCTACCGCCAAGTAAATGAGAAACTATCTTGATATCTTTCTGTAACTCTAAAGGAACCTTGATTGTATGTGAATGTGAGACTGATTTTGTGTGTATGTGATTTCGATATTGCTCAGTAAAAAGACAATTTGTTTTGGGGAAAACACCAGTCTCGTCTCCATCACTGGTACTCTCTGGGACTGGCAGAACCTCCGTAAACTTTGGCAAGGACTCACATTAAATTTAGTTAGCCATCTGCTGTAAATAAAGTGATTGGCGTAACGCTTAGCAGGGTATAATGCCATAGAGTCCACCCTCTGAAGCTGCCATTTTCTCCAGGGGAGCTGATCTCTGCCACCTGGAGATCAGTTGTAATTCCAGAAGCTCTCCAGGACCCACTTGGAAGTTGGCAGCCCTATCCACACATGGTCAGTTATTACACTCTACTTGCACTAGAATAATTGTTGTTTGTCTTAAGGTTGCCATCCCGCTGATGGGGACAGGGGTTCCAATTTTGGGGGCCCTGATACATCGGCCAGCTGGCCAATGGGGAAGCCCTACCCCCAAAGAGCTGTGTGGCGCCCGATGTGCCCAGTGCAATGATGTCACCTGGAGGGGATGTCATCATGCTGGGCAGATCGGGTGGGGATGCTCTAGTGTTTGGGCAAAAACTCTATGGTCACCATAGAGTTTTTGGCCAAACTATAGAGTATCTCCCACAACATGCCTAGTGCAATGATGTCCCTTCCAGATGATGTCATCACAGCACCAGAAGATCCAGGAGAGAAGCCTGGAGCCCCCCACTGGCAAAAGGTAGGGACCTGGCAGCCCTAATTTGTACTCATAGGAATATCCAGTAGCAAATGACTGCTAAATCATTAACAAGACAAGCATAGCCACACATGGATACTTGGATGCAGTCTTCATCCACTGTCCAGATCTTAGCCTGAATTAGTTTAGCTCATTTGGACTTGGGAAGCAACACTAAATTTCCTCCCTGTGGTTATTGGTTGAAATCCCTTCCTGTAGCTAAAACAATAAAGAAAAGATTGTAGATCAGTTCATTGTGCACTCTATATTCAAAAGTACTATGAGGGGAGGGCCCTGATCAGTTGAAGGAAAAAGAATTACCCCACTGCATAGTTGTTCACAACTGAAAGAGAGGCATTGTCAGTTTTGGTCAGAAATCTGGGTCTCAGTTCTTGAGTGAATGATAGTGATTTTGTAGTTTCACTAAATGCAGGACAGCTGTTTATATGAGAAAATGTAGCATTCTT
>NW_015206202.1:0-1451 GCF_001447785.1 Gekko japonicus | reverse complement strand
CTGGGCACTCTGATCCAGCAAGCTCAGCCCATGGGCCTTTATTGAAATCTGAACTGGCCGGGGCAGACCCTAAGATTCATCGTTCTGTATAAGAAAGGCTGCTTCAGTTTCCTCAGCTGACAGGCATTTCCATGTGACACTCAAGCGCCTCCCTCCAGACGCCGCCGCCAAACTCCACGACAATGACTGAGACCCACCGCTAACCAGATTTTCCCAACTCACTCTGGGGAAAGCGGGGAGGGTTATCGTTGACATCACTAAGGGTGACCGTGACGGTAGTGCTTCCGGAAAGCCCTCCCGCATGGCCCCCCATGTCCTTGGCCTGTACCACGACGAGGAATTCCTGTTGCGTTTCCCGGTCCATATTGGGGGTCGCGGTACGAATCACACCTGCCGTTGCCGGTGAGCAAGAAGAGAACAGCGAGTATCAGAAAGAGCAAAGAGGACAAGGGCTGGCGGATGGATGGATATGTACATTCCCAAATGTTCCTAGCACACTCCACAATCACAGTTAATCCTGCTCATTTAAGAAGAGTGAATAACGAAGAAACCAAGATGTGGAAGATCCAACCAGACGCTTGTGGGTAGAGATCATGGACATATGAAGCAACCTTATACTGAATCAGACCTTTAGTCCCTCAAGTTCACTACTATCTACTCAGACCGGCAGCGGCTCTCCTGGATCTCAGGCAGAGGTCTTTCCCATCACCTGCTACCTGGTCCTTTCAACAAGAGATGTCGGGGATTAAACCTGGGACCCACTGCATGTCAAGCAGATGCTCTACCACTGAGCCACGGCCCCTCTCCCCAAGGGACGAAATGGATAAATGAGAAGAGCATTGACCCAGTGCGCTCCTTGGATGCCTGTGACCATAAATATGAATACATGGATGGGGAGTCGAGTTAATAAACTGGCCCAGGTGGCCCCCAGTAAGTGCCCAGGCTCTGCAGAAGAGACAACGAGGCAACTCGGAGGTTGATTGATCCCCTCGAAGCACTCCGTCTAATCGCATACACCCCTGCGCGGCATTTGCTCCATTAATGAATGTCAGCCCACTCATCTATCATTTCCAGCCCTGGAATAGTGGCATAGCACTCCCTAGATTTCAAATTATGATAAATATGATACCAGCGGTCTCAAAGAACAAGGCAGGGGAAGGGCACACTCTCGAACAAAGAAGACAGAGCCTTCTCGAGCTGCCAACTCTGGGTTGAGGAATTCCTGGCAATTTGGGGGTGCAGCCTGGGAAGGGTGGTGTTTGGTAAGACGAGAGACCTCCGGGGGGTATAATGCCATAGAGTCCACCCTCCAAAACAGCCATTTTCTCCAGGGGAACTGAGCTCGGTTGTTTGGTGATCCGCTGCAATCCCAGAGGATCTCCAGGCCACACCGGAGACTGGAATACCAAAAACAACATCCGCAACAAAAATAACGAAGAGTCAATAAAGAT
>NW_015206201.1:0-1459 GCF_001447785.1 Gekko japonicus | reverse complement strand
GGGAGGTTCCAAGCCATGCACCCTCCTACGATCAGGGCAGCTTTCCCCCCAATGAGTACTCCCTGCAGATATAAAGAGAGTGATTATAATGTAGAATTCACTGCCAGAGGATGTGGTGATGGCCACAGGAATAAATGGCTTTTAAAGGGGATTAGATAGATTCATGGAAGATAAATCTTGTCAATGGTTACTAGCCATGGTGACTGAGGGGAACCTCCACATTCAGAGGCACTAAACCTCTTGAGTCCCAGAGTCAGGAGGCAGCATCAGGAGAAGGCCTCGCCCTCCATGCCCTGTTGTTGGCCCTCCAGAGGAACTGGTCGGCCACTGTGTGAGACAGGATGCTGGACTAGATGGACCACTGGTCTGATCCAACAGGGCTCTTCCTGTGTTCTTATGGGATGTTTCCTAGGCTTGCCTTCTCTTGGAGGAAAGCCAGGATTGGACCTTTGTTTTGGGAAGGAAAGAAGTGAGGTGACAAGAAACAAGTTGCTGTTGGTATCTAGGCTAGGAAATGGATAATCCAGATTCAAATACCCACTCTTCCATTGATGCTCACTGGGTAGCCTTGGGCCAGTCACTCTGCCTTAGTGTATCGTACGTACCTCACAGGGTAGTTGTTCTGAGGATACAATGGAGAAGAGGACGATGATGTTGTAAGCTGGTTTGGGTCCCCATTGAGGAGAAAAGCAGGATATAAATATCTGAATAAATAAAACTGTGAACTATTTATTTATTTTGTTTAAAAATATGTGTAATTCCTCCTTTTTCCTGGCCCAAGTCAGGATGCCAGGTACTAGTCTGACACTGACCCCTATACCACAAGATTCCCAGGTACTAGTCTTGACACTAACCCCTATACCACAAGATTCCCAGGTACTAGTCTGACACTGACCCCTATACCACAAGATTCCCAGGTACTAGTCTTGACACTAACCCCTATACCACAAGATTCCCAGGTACTAGTCTGACACTGACCCCTATACCACAAGATTCCCAGGTACTAGTCTTGACACTAACCCCTATACCACAAGATTCCCAGGTACTAGTCTGACACTGACCCCTATACCACAAGATTCCCAGGTACTAGTCTTGACACTAACCCCTATACCACAAGATTCCCAGGTACTAGTCTGACACTGACCCCTATACCACAAGATTCCCAGGTACTAGTCTTGACACTAACCCCTATACCACAAGATTCCCAGGTACTAGTCTGACACTGACCCCTATACCACAAGATTCCCAGGTACTAGTCTTGACACTAACCCCTATACCACAAGATTCCCAGGTACTAGTCTGACACTGACCCCTATACCACAAGATTCCCAGGTACTAGTCTTGACACTAACCCCTATACCACAAGATTCCCAGGTACTAGTCTGACACTGACCCCTATACCACAAGATTCCCAGGTACTAGTCTTGACACTAACCCCTATACCACAAGATTCCCAACT
>NW_015206200.1:0-1495 GCF_001447785.1 Gekko japonicus | reverse complement strand
ATAACGGAGCAGGTCTGAAAAGGGGACAAGGAACCTGCTCAGGAAGGAATGCAATCAACCTTGATAGGATTAGATAGCAAACAGGGGTATCAATTTGATGCTAATCTTCTCTTTTTTTAATCTTCTGTCCATTTCACTGAATTGGGGAAATCGTATAATTATTTATGGCCCTATCAGAAGCTTTTCTGTTTTGTTTTGGAAAGGTTACACATCTAGGATAAAAGGCCCTACTTAAAACCTTTAGGTAAAGGTTCCCCTTGCTCGAAAGCCAGTCGAATCCAACTCTAGGGTTGCTCGAAAGCAAGAAATTGCAAGCAGATAACTAGGTACCGCTTCGGTGGGAAGGTAACCGCGTTCTGTGCACCATTAGGGCTCTTTTTGTAGCAGGAACTCCTTTGCATATTAGGCGACACACCCCTAATGTAGCCAATCCTCCAAGAACTTGTTGGTGGGTGCCCAAGTGAGGGAACACATCCAGCCGGTGCTGAGGGCGCTGCACTGGCTGCCAACAGCGTTCCGGATACGCTTCAAGGTGCTGGTCATGACCTTTAAAGCCCTTTATGGTCTGGGGCCTGTCTACCTGCGGGACCGCCTTTCCCCGTATGTTCCCCCAAGAGCACTGAGATCTGAGTCACAGGATCATTTGGTCCCCCCCAGCCCTAAGGATGCCAAATTAACATCGACTAGAACTAGGGCGTTCTCCTTGGTAGCTCCAATATTATGGAACCAGCTCCCCCATGAGATCCGTGCCCTCCGGGATCTCTGCCAGTTCCGGAAAGCGGTGAAGACGGAGTTATTCCGCCAAGCATTTAACAACCAAGACTAAGCATGGAAGCACTTTATGGCTGCCGCCGTGAAAATGTTGTACTATATGTAAAATTTGATTTTCATGCATTGTATAGATTGTTTTAGTGATACTGTTTGCTGGTTTTATTGTTGTAAGCCGCCCTGAGCCGCTTCAGCGGAAGGGCGGGATAAAAATCAAATAAATAATAATAATAACTTACAGTAGTCCCTGTAAGAAGAGCTCTGTAAACTCTTGGAGGATTGGCTACATTAGGGGTGTATCGCCTAATATGCAAAGGAGTTCCTGCTACAAAAAGAGCCCTAATGGCGCACAGAACGCGGTTACCTTCCCACCGAAGCGGTACCTAGTTATCTGCTTGCAATTTCTTGCTTTCGAACTGCTCGGCTGGCGAGAGCTGGGGCCAGAGATGGGAGTGCCGAACTACTGACCTTCCAGCCTGCAGTTCAGTGTCTCGACCACTTGAGATTAGATTGTAGTCCTTGGATTAGATAGCAAACAGGGGTAAATTGATGCTAATCTTCTCCTTTTTCATCTTCTGTCCATTTCACTGCATTGGGAAAATCTGATCATTATTTATGGCCCTATCAGGAGCTTTCTTGTTTTATTTTGGAAAGGTTACGCATCTAGGATAAAAGGCCCCACTTAGAAAGAACCCTTACCTCAGGTCAACCCCCCCCCAGCCTCTCT
>NW_015206199.1:0-1449 GCF_001447785.1 Gekko japonicus | reverse complement strand
TAAAAGTCTAATAGACAAACTGTTGTTGATGACAATTTTTTAAAAAATAGACATTTTCTACAGCTGGCTTGCAACCTGAAGCCTTATGGGCTAGTTGGATCTCAGAATAGTACGGTGGATATTCCTGATGACTTCAATATCTTCTCAGGCAATCTGTGGGCTATCACTGCAGTAGCTGCCCATTATCATTGCTTGCCCTTTTCTTGCCCCACGCTCCTCTGGTGTACCAAACAGTCATGGGCAGATGAAGTGTAAGGGAAAATGACTGCAGGAGGTTGTTTACGTCACACCATAGCTTACCAGTTGTATTATATAGTCGATCTCTTTTAAAAGATTTATGCTTTAGCAAGCATTGAAGAAAAAGTTTTTGTTGCTGTGGCAGAACGTGCCTGCTCTGGCGTGCAGGCTGTGTTCTGCCTTCCCCTCCTTAGGGTCTCCAATTCCCCTGGAGGGGCTTTTCCTCTCTAGGGTAGCCTGCCACCATCACCTGATCAATATAGCGGTTTCCCACTGAAGGGGTCAGGATCTTTAGCTCCCCTTCCAAGCTCAGAGGCCTTGCCTCAGTGTCTCCCGCTAGCCCAGCGCCTGGCTACCACAGGGACAGATTAACAAATTGTGCGCCCCAGGGGAATAGCCAGTTGCCAACTGTTTGCCCCCTCCCTTCCTGGGTCCCTTTTAAAACAGTGTGTCCAAAACAGTTGGGTCTCTGTGTTACAGAGAACTACTTCCAGAATCAAAAGTTTAAAATATTTATTAAAAAGAAAATGTTTTACAAGCATACGTTATCACCACACCTGATCGAAGCAAGGAAGAACTGGTAAAACACAAATCCTCTGTCCCTCTCTCTAAAAATGCCCTAACTAGATGATAAAATTAGGACAGGCTCTTTATCTGAGATGTCCTGATTTTCTAAAGATCTTCCATTATCAATTATTGCTCCCAGCCCTTCCAGGTCAACTACATGGTCCAAAATGGAGGCCTGCTCCAAACCTCAGGCAAGAGGTCTGTTCAGCTCAGCATCCCAAGGAAAAGAGAGACCGCCTTCCCCTTGCAAGGCAGTTTTAACAAATCTGTGTTTCCTCTCCCTTGACCCTGGTCAGCCCAGCTCAAGGCTTCTTTTCCTGTTGACTTCAGGAAGTTTGTTCCTTTAACCTGTCTAGCAAAAAGAACTCCAAGCCTCTATGTTCCTTGCTTGCAGAAGGGGAGGGGGGTGAACTGGCCCATCCCATTATCTCTAGCAAGACCCATTAACATTTCTTAAGAGATGCGTCTGGAAGGCCATGAGCTATTTTCCTCTCCCCTCCTGCTTGTTCTTAGCTCAAAGGGGGGGGGGGAAAGGGTTAAACTGTATAGTCAAGCCCTAGCTGTTGCCAGCCCCCCAGGAGACAAGGCATTTCTTCACAGTTGCTACTGTATTTGCAAAGTACTATCTAGAACTATATTATATTT
>NW_015206198.1:0-1573 GCF_001447785.1 Gekko japonicus | reverse complement strand
TCAGACCAACATGGCGACCCACCTGAATAATAATAGTAATAAAGTACATCACACAATATTGGAAAGACTTATATGGCTTCTGCATAATAGACCCGTTTGGCGTTTCATTTTCAGGGAGACAAATTAAATTATAAATGCACGAGTGAATAATTCAGACTCCCCCCACCCCAACGCGAGCAGCGAAGAGAACGGCGCAATATGGAGATGCAATCATCTCCTATTCAGAGAGCACTTCTGGTGACGCGCGAAGTCACAGATAGTCTCACGCTGGGATGAGCTTTCAGCTTGATGGGGTGCTTCCGGGAGGGGGGGGGGCTGAAGTGCAATCATTTATTGCACTCAGGGACTCGGCAGACGAGGGAAGTCTCACAACACCGGTTGCGCGCAGCTCACTCCAAACAGGCGTGTATCTGTTTCAGAGACAAGTTAGACAACTCCCCGAATTAGATAACATCCATCTCGAAAAGGTATGGGAGAAATAAACCTTTTTTTGTCAGGACATAGAAACATAGAATGTTAAGAGTTGGAAGGGACCTTGCAGGTCATCTAGTCCAACCCCCTGCACTCTGCAGGAGCAGAGCCGAAAGATGGCCCTACAACATACCCGAAAGATGGTCGTCCAGCCTCCGCCTGAAAACGTCCAGCGAAGGAGCATCCACCACCTCCCGAGGCAGTCTGTTCCACTGCTCAACCACTCTTACAGTTAGGAAGTTTCTCCTGAGATTTAGCCGGTAACGACTCCCTTGGAATTTCCACCCATTAGATCTAGTCTTGCAATCCGGAGCAAGAGAGAATAGATCTGCTCCATCTTCTACATGACGGCCCTTCAGATATTTGAAGACTGCGATCATGTCCCCTCTAAGCCTTCTCTTTCCCAGGCTAAACAGACCCAACTCTTCCAGCCTTTCCTCATAAGACTTGGATTCCAACCCCCTCACCATCCTGGTTGCCCTCTTCTGGACACGCTCGAGCTTGTCAACATCCTTCCTAAAATGTGGTGCCCAAAACTGGACACAGGACTCCAGGTGAGGCCTGGCCATAGCAGAATAGAGCGGAACGACCACCTCCCGTGATCTGGACACAAGGCTTCTGTTCATGCGCCCTAAGATTGCATATTTAGAGATACGCTGCGGTATAACAGATCTTATTTAGTCACTTAAAATATTTTCATTCCACCTTTCCTCTTGGTTCAAGATGGCGTACGTTAGTCGTTACAGCATCCCAGGTTAAAAGACCCGGGTTTGAATCCCCGCTTGTGCCATGGAAGCTCATTGGATGGCCACTGTCCCAAGGCTCCGCCCCCAGTTCTCCAGGAATTTCCCAACCTGTACCTGGCTGCCCTAAGCTGAATTGATCTGTTTAGTTGGGAGATCCATTGTGCTTCCCGGAGAGCTGCCACTGCTGCTGTGGGGGGAGCGGCAGCTGGTAGGAGGCTGGGAGCACCGCCACCACTGCTGCTACTGCTGCTGTGTGGGGTGGGGGAGGAAGCAGGCCGGAGGCTGGGAGAGTGATGGGGGCAGAAAGTGAGAGAACGATGGAGTGGGGGGCAGTGTTCCCTCTAAGAGAGCCAGTT
>NW_015206197.1:0-1452 GCF_001447785.1 Gekko japonicus | reverse complement strand
TGGCTGTGAGATGCCATTTCATGTTTGGTCACAGGAGGGAGTTCCCAGCACCATACCTTTTGTTTTCCCAAGGGTCTCTCCCTCTGGAAGGACAGTCCTTCAAAGTTGAAGTCAGTGGACTTAAAAAGGTATAACTCTATTTGTTTCCTTTCTACCCTTCCCTTTCCCCCAATGGGGACCAAAAGCACCTTATATTGTTCTCCTCTCCTCTGTGTTATCCTCACAACCCTGTGAGGTTGGTTAGGTTGACAGTATGTGAGTGTCCCAAAGTCACCCAGCAAGCTTCCTTGGCAAAAAAGGAATTCAAACCTAGATCTTCCAGATCCTAGTCTGACACTCTAACCACTATACCACACTGGCTCTCTAAAACTCAGCTTGGAATTGCACTGTTAAGCATCCGTCTTCCATGCTATTTGAAACTATTTATCTTCCCTTCCTCCTTTTTGTATTTCCTAATAATTTCTTCATGCCAAATTAATGCACCAACAGTATTCGGAACATACAACTGTGTGTCTCTGGGGGCTTTAATATGTCAGTCAGTCAGTCAGTACCTTTATTGGCATAAAGGCTTAATATGTCAAGTCTGCATGTAACAAAATGAAGCCCCCAAATGCGAGCTCTGAAAAAAGCTCTGCCCACAGAGAATCACTGTTTTTCATCCCGCACAACTGATTTTGACATGGGATTCCCATCTTCTGAATGAATCAGCTCTAGGGAGACAAAGCAGCTGGTACAAACTGTGAAGGAATGGGAAGTTGAGATCTCCCATTGTATTTTAGCTGGACAATTTTGCTCTTATCAACCTGTTCCTTGTATATATGAAGTCTGAATATGAGGAATACACGTATTTCTGTCTCTACTTTATTTGAAATTAAATATTTAGTTAAGACAACTCTTGGGACTACTGAACTGTTGATGTATAATAGCTGAGGACAGATTGGAATGCATCATTATAAAGACTAGTGAGATGTTAAATGATTCAGAGGCCCCAGACAAATACCAGTTTCTACCTTTTAAAAATTAGTGTGTTATAAATCCTCATAGCCCAAGGGACATAATATTTTTTTCTGTGAATTTGAGCATTCTTTAGCTATAAAAGCATTTGTACAACTCTATACATTGAAAAACAATTGTTCTTGTCATTCGTTATGTTCAAATTGGGCTCAGTTTTAGCTGCCACAGTACAGAACTAGAATATTTCATTGTGGTTCTTAATACACCTACCTTGCCACTCCATTTGGGAAGTCAAGTGCAGACACCATAGTCCAGGAGAAAACTGCCCCCCTGAAGAAGAGATTTTTAAAAAAGGGTATATTTATAATGCTTGAATCATTACAGGTGACACAGCACAAGTCGTACAAAATGACACACTGGCTTTCCAATAAGGTTGTAATGCAATCCAATAATATTTCTATTTTATTTCTATTTATTTTGATTTCTATCCCGCCATGC
>NW_015206196.1:0-1447 GCF_001447785.1 Gekko japonicus | reverse complement strand
TTTGGGAGACAATTGAGTGTCTCTTTTATACATTTAGGAACAACCAAAACTGGGTCTATTCAATTAAGTTTACTCCCAGGAAAGTGTTTTAGGATTGCACTATATGTATGTATATGGGTTGCTTGGCCTCTAGCCACAAGAAGATACCAAGAAATTTGACTTTTATTTTTTATCTAGTATATTTACCTACAGCTTTGTTAATATAAGGACCACACCCTTTTCTTTTGCTCTGAGCCTGACTGTCTCATGTAATACTGGACAGACACATAACTAAAAGCTGCCTTTTATATTAACAAAGGAAGAATAAAATTTCTCCCCTCTCCTGCTTTGTCCCAGCAATCATTGCTGCAATTTGCAAACCTGCTTGGCACCTTGCACAATCTAATCTCATTTTGCTCGCAGCGTGTCCTGTATTTTAATTCTACAACTGCAGATATTGTTTTTGCCACATTCATGGTGGTGGTGGAAAGTGCCGTTAAGTCACAGCTGACTTGTGGCGACCCCCCCCCCCCAGGTTTTCAAGGCAAGAGACAGTCAGAAGGGGTTTGCCATTGCCTGCCTCCTAGCATTCCTTGCAGGTTTCCCATTCAAATACTAGCCAGGGCTGTCCCTGCTTGGCTTCTGAGAGTTGATGAGATTTCAGTAGCCTGGGCTATCCATGCCAGGGCTTGCCACATGCATACCCCCTTCTGTACTGACATCTGCCTGATAAAGTGTTCAAGAGCCTGCACACTGTTTTATGTTGGATAGTGTTTTCTGACACTTTGGTTTGTCTTAGTAAAAAAGCATCACATTAGCTTTGTTTTTGGAATTTGTCAGCAGGTCAGTGTGGCCTATGGATTTAGAAGGGTGTAACTCTGATCAAGATTGGACTGAAAGAACTATTCCTTGCATAGTTATACTTTTTTTTTAGAAGTATGAAGGCACAATGTAGAAAGGATAACACACGTTTGAAAGTACAGACAAACACAGACCGTTCCAAATTCAGTGAAAGAGGCTATAGCATGCAATGTCAATTTGTTTTTCTTTTTCAGAGGGCCCAGGACTTTCCCCCCCTAACCCTTTTTTAACGGGAGCCACATCTTGCACATGTGGCTAATAGCTTTTCCCTTAGTTATCATCTAAACGTTCCCATTATGGTATTTTAAGTTTTACTCTTTTTTTTTTTTACTAATTTTTGTTTTTACTCATTAGTAACACAGACAGTTATCTTTACTGAGATTTTTTTATTTAGTAGATTTTTATCCTACTCTTTGCCAAGGAGCTAAGAGAAGAATATCTCATTCTCTCCTCCTCCATTTCACCCTCACAACTCTAGTAGGTAGGTTAAGCTGAGTGACCCAGCAAGGTTCCATGGCAGAACATGGGTCTCCCAGTTCCTAATTCAACATGGTAACTGGCATGCTAGCTCACTGCACCAATGATATATGGTCACTGAATATCAGCA
>NW_015206195.1:0-1451 GCF_001447785.1 Gekko japonicus | reverse complement strand
AGACTTGCTGGGCTGTGGTGGTGGCAGCAAGATTCCTCCTGTGTCAGTTAGGTTTGAGTCCAGTAGCACGTGTCAGCGATTCTGAGTGGAAGGGAGCAGGGCAGCAAGTGGCATGGGGGTGGGATATGTAGATGCTGTCTTGAGCACCTCCACCCTGGTTACTCCTGCTTCTACATCAGCAGCAGATTTCCTGCACCTGTGTGCAAACAGCCTTTGCTAAGAATTTCTGTCCTGCTTCATCCCAGCAGTAGACAGCTTACAAATGGATGGAAAAAACTAAATCACAATATCACAAAATAAAAATCCAAATAATCATATACACAGACCAATGTCAACAAACAACAAAACATCCCAGGACAGAGACCCCACAAATTAGTCCAGAACTTATTTCTTTCTTCCCCCCCAAAAAGCTTTTCAGCAATCAGGGGGGTAGAGACCAGGTAGAGGGCCTTTTTATAGGGTTGTCAACTCTGGGTTGGGAAATTCCTGGAGAGGGAAGGGTGGGATCTTAGCAGAGTATAATGCTATGCAGTTCATGTTCCAAAGTAGGCATTTTCTCCAGGTGAACTGATCTCTTGTTGCCTGGAAATCAACTGAAATTCCAGAACTGCAGGCCCTACCTAGAGGTTAGCAACACTACTTTTTTTGTTTAGTAGACACACACACAAAAAAACCCCACGGACATATTGGGGGGAGTACCTCTAGATTGCTTCGATTTTGACACCAGCTCAAAAAATGGTTTTTAACAGTTGTTTGATGTCCATAATTTCTGTCTCATTTTCTGATCAAATTTACCGATTGCTTATTCTTATTTTTTAATAATTATTTTGATTTTGTGGTTAAGGTGCTTAATGTGAAAAAACAGACTATATATTTTTTAAATCTATAGGTCTAAAGTCCAGTCCTGTGCTTTGCTCCACATAATAATGAGCAAGGAGTTTCCAGTACTAATGCAAAGGGAGCCTTTGAAATCTTTTGAAATTAAATGGGGAACTGGGAGCTCATAGCCATTTAGGAAAGCTACTGGACATATTAACACTGGTTCTATGCAAAGAATATGGTTACACCATAAGTGAAACAATGAAGGGCGCTAAGTATGTAACATTTTGTAAATTAAAATTGACTTCCCATTCTTCATTACATGCTTAGGACTAGCTCCAATCAGGTTTCTCACTAATAAAAATGGAAGGAGGATGAACCCTTTGACCATCAAAAAACTATGCTGGGGATCATGGGATCTCCATGGCCAAAGTTGATGTGGGTTGAGAGCTGCAATACAGTGCAGAAATGGCCAACATTGAGCACACACACAAAAAAGCTGGCCACAACCAACCAATAAATTTGGAGGCTCAAGTTGTGAATGTATTTTAAACTGATGACTTAAATACAATGATGCAATATTCAGGTAGGATAACCAAGCTCCAAGGTTTCCCTTGCTCAAAAGCCAGTCA
>NW_015206194.1:0-1461 GCF_001447785.1 Gekko japonicus | reverse complement strand
GAGCACCGCATCGAGCCCCGACGCCGCGATCTCCGGGAACCGCTCAGCTTTGCCTCCCGGCTCTCCGGCCACCGCTCATCGCTCTGCTCCCGGCTACGCTCCGCACCCTGCTGACCCCGAGAGCAGCAGCGCCCTCCGCAACGCTCCAGACGCCGTCACCATCCCAGGGGTCACCCAACCACGTGGCTGCAGCACAATGGCGACTCCCCAGAGCAACATCGCCACGTTCGATATCTCCCGCCCCACCGAATGGGAGGCCTGGCTTGAGATCCTGATGAGCTATTTCAACTGCCAGAAGATTACGGACAACGGAATGAAGAAGGACCATTTCCTCCAGTTGTGCGGCATGAGTACAGTCCTACTCCTAAAGGACCTCATTGCCCAAAAAAAGACCGCAGAGGAGCCCTACATGGTGCTGGTCCAGGCGCTGACGGATCACCTGGCCCCCAAACCCACTAAATTTGCAGAGTGGATGGAATTCTGCGTGAGGGTACAGGGGCCAGACGAGTCCACCTATGACTTCCTCGCAGGGCTCTGGCAGGCGGCCACGAACTGCGCTTTTCAGAGTCTATCGGACACCCTGCTGACTCAATTCCTGGTGGGCATGCGAGAGCCCAAACTCCGGCGGAAACTGGTCAGTCAGAGTGACCTCGACCTGGACAAAGCAGTCCGGGAGGCCCCCGCCTACGAGACGGTCCATCGAGACCGCCGCGACAAGGTGGTCCACCGCACTCAAGCGAGCAGTGGCTCCGACGTCTCGGACCAGGAGGATGTCCTACAGCTCCGTCAGTGGACTTTGCGTCGACCCAAAAACGCGCCCCCCAGGACCGTCAAGGCCTCGCCTCCAAGCCTGTGCGCCAGGTGCGGGGAGGACCACGAGCGCAAGTCGTGCCATTTCCGGAACGCGGTCTGTCGCTCCTGCAACAAGGCCGGGCACATCACGAAGGTCTGCCAGTCCAAAGGACAATGCCCGAGATCTGCAACACATCAGACCACCGCGGAACCGCCCTTCGAGCTCCACTCCGTGTCGCCCCACTTCCCGCAACACCAGGTCTGTAACTTGCCCCCCCGACGGCCCAAACAAAATGCATGTGATGGTCCTCATAGAGGGAGCCCCCTGCACCATGGAGATCGACACCGGGTCGACCTACTCCATCATATCCGCGGACACGCTCTGCTTGCTGTGCCCAAAGGAGGGCCACCGCTACAGAAGTCGCTGGGTTTCCGGTTACGGGACTTTAACAAGAACCCCGTGGCCGTGGTGGGCTGGGGCAAGTTCAGGGTCCAGTTCGAAAGCTTCAAGGGCCAACTGGACCTACTGGTGGTAGATCGGCCTCTCTCCAGTTTGCTGGGCCTAGCGTGGTTTGAAGCCCTGGGACTCTCAGTGAAGGGCATCAACCAGGTCGGGACACACGACTTTGGGGCGGTGTGTGCAGAATTCCCCTGCGTCTTCGACGGAAC
>NW_015206193.1:0-1474 GCF_001447785.1 Gekko japonicus | reverse complement strand
GTATAAATCCAATCTCCTCTCTTCTCCTCCTCCTTAATGTTCAGGGAGACAGCTTAAGCGGCGTCTTCAATCTGCACAGGGCGGGGCAGATTCGGCTGTATGCGGCAGGATCCTTCCCCCCCCCCCCAGAAGGAATCAAAGCTTTCTGAGAAAGTTTCAACACGATTCTGCTCAGCTCTCTCGCCCTCCCCTTTCCACACAAAATCAATTCTAATTCTGCATCCGCTGGAGCAGGACTGGAAGTAAGCGGGTATTTGGGATTCATGCCTCGCCTTGGAGCCCATGAACTCCTCGGCAGAACAGATGCACTGAATCTCGAGCGGAAGGAGCTCAGCGCATCCCTCAAGACATCCCCTTTGCAACTCTGCCGATATTTCCCACAGAAGATCCCCGCAGAAACTAGGACTGTGCACACACACCCCGTCCTCATGGCTAAGACACACAGCCAGGCTTGCAAAAACTCCACACCAAAAAATCTGGAGGTGGGGAGGGTCTCTCTGTGCTAGAGAATTCCACGCCCCAACTATCCACATCCGGCAGGAAAGGTTATCTTGCAGTCACCGGTCTGATGGTATCTTGCAGCAGTTTCTCCTTCTGCGGCATGCAGTTCAGGCTGTGGGTTTGCTGGATTCAGCAATGTGACAGAGGACAGTAAACTGAAGCTCCATCCAGACGCGGCCAAGGTGTCTTCCGACGGGGATACAGCTGGCGTCCGTGCATCGTTTCACACAGCTGCACTAACGCAAAATAATTTCAGAGGGTCAGTGTGCTGGCCCACAGTAGAAGAGACAGATTTGAGGCTTACAAGATTTTCAAGGTACAAGCTCCGGAGAGTCCAAGCGTGCATCTGACGAGGGAAACGCCGACTCTTGAAAGCTCAGACGCCGAATCTGAGCTCTCTCAAATTCAGCTCTCTCAAAAAATCATTTGCCTCTGGAGTTTCCCGCAATCGAAGAATAGTACAATACCCAGCGACAGTACCCCAGAATTCAGGACTAGGCCTCTTACGGTTCTGCATGGGACGGCACTCTCCCGCCCCTCCAGCACCCGGCCTGTAGCTTATTTGTCAGGGGGAGCAATATCTGACCCTGCAGATGGGTGCCCAGTGTGGCCAGAGTGTCGGACTAGGACCTGGGAGACTCAGGTTCGAATCCCACTCTGTCATGGAGATTTGCCAGGTAACCTTGGGCCTACCTCACACGATTGCTGAGAGGATAAAATGGAGAGCACAACAGAAGCTGACAGCCCCCCCCCTTGGGGAGAACATTGGGGTATAAATTAAGTATAAATGTTTCCCTTGCTTGAAAGCCAGTCAAATCCAACTCTTGGGGGCGGTGCTCATCTCCGTTTCCGAGCCGAAGAGCCAGCGCTGTACGAAGACATCTCCATGGTCATGTGGCCAGCAAGACTAAACGCCGAGGTGCACGGAAAGCTGTTACACTACACCAGTGGTGTAGTGGTTAAGTGTGTGGAC
>NW_015206192.1:0-1497 GCF_001447785.1 Gekko japonicus | reverse complement strand
ATAATACATATACAGAATCATAATACGTAAACAGCTGGTGTTTGGCTCCTTGGCGTATTAGAGCAGGTGGCCAAGAGTGGATTATAGGGTAAATACCTTATTGGTATTGGGCATTTCATGTGGCTTCTTGCTCAAACGCTTCGCAGAAGAGCTCTGACTTGCAGGCCCTGTGGAATTGTTCAAACCCCTCAAATGGCCTGGCAAACAGGCAGGTCTTGCACTGCCTTCTGAAGATCTCTAAGTAGGGGCCCCCCTTCACCTCTTCAGGGAGCCCATTCCACAGAGCTGGAGCCATGATGGAGAAGGCCCAGGCCCTGGTCGATGCCAGATGGGACACCCTAAGTGGCAGGATTGAAAACAGATAGCTGACTGATGAGTGTAATTGGCACACAGAGACACATGGAAGGAGATGGTCCTTCAAATATGTGGGTCCTAGGTCATGAAGGACTTCAATAGTCATAAACAGCACCTTGAATTGAACCTGGTAACAGACCGGCCACTGATGTAGCTCTTGCAAAATGGCAGCACATGTTCCTGGTAGCTAGCTCCTGACAATAGTTCAGCTGCCACATTCTGGATCAGCTGTAGTTTCCGGGGTGTCCTGAAGGGTATCCCCATGTATAGCATGTTGCGGTAATCCCAGCCATTAAATTACAGCAGCATGGATCAATTTGGCCAGATCATCTGAGTTTAGGTAATGAGAGGCTGCAGTCACATGCACCTTTAGATCCGACATAGCTGCAAATGCCTGACGGATCTAAAGGGAGCAATCAGACAGCAACATCTGGGAAGTGTTCGGCAGTTGTCGGCAGCCCGTGCTGTTCCGCCACGGAAGCAGAGTTAAAAAGACACTGGGGAAAGTCCAGTGTTAACCTGATCGTTCAGTCACGCTCTCGTGCCATCAGGATGGTCTGATCATTCCATCCCGACTCGGCGCCATTGGTTCCCCCCCCTCTGCAGTATGCGCATCATTGCAAACTCCAAGGGGTGTGATTCCTCATTTAAGCACATGGGAAACAAAGGCAAAAAAAAAAAGACACCCATGGTTGCGTCTGATCACACAGTGACGGGCTGAGCCCGCAGCTTCAAAGGGATGTGTGATCTCACAACTGCATGTCAAATTCCTCCGGAGGAAATAGCCTTGCTTCCCCTCTGCTTTAAATGACGTGTGTGACCGCAGCTGAGAGAGTTGGCAAATCAGATGCAGCTGATAGAAGGTGCTCCTGGCCACCACGCCAACCTTCTTTTCAAACAGCAAGGCAGGGATGATGAGCAACCCAAGCTCTTAACCTGCTCTGAAAAAGCTAATACTAAAAGCTAAGTCCCTCTAGATTGTCCCACTAGTTGACTCTCCAAGAATGGATTAAAATGTGAAGAACAGTACTTTAGAGCTATCATGGTCTGACTATGGAGAACCTCTCTGCTGTCCCTCCTCAGTACCAAATAGGCATGTTATGTTTCCAGAGATCAGACTCAGAGTGTTCAAAATAGGCCTTT
>NW_015206191.1:0-1440 GCF_001447785.1 Gekko japonicus | reverse complement strand
CAAGGGGTTTTCAAAGCAAGAGATGAGCAGTGATGTACTACAATTGCCTTTCTCTTGTCATCCTTGGTGGTTTTCCATCCAAGGGCCAACTATGGCTGACCCTACTTAGTTTCCAAGCTCTGATGAGCTTGGGCTAGCCTGAGCTGTTAAAGTTGCTCATTTTGTTTAAATATTTTTAATTAAAATGTAACAATACATAATCAGAACTAGTCTACCGAACAAATAATACATTTAGTTCACAAATTAAAAACAAATGAAGAAAGAGAATGTACATAGTTACAGTTTTTCCCTTAGGCTGCTTGTTTAAAGTGCACAATGAGGGGTTTTTTTTGTGCAGTAGCATTTTAGCATTTTACTGTTGGAAGTGGTGACACCTCTTTCCTGCAGCAGGAACTGGCATAATCAAATGACAAATAATTGGGTTAATCCCACCAACTTTTTCACTTGAGCTCACATAATTCCCTTTATTACAGCCTCCATTTCATATGACTTTTCACCATTCAGGCCCTGTGATTTGGTGGCATAGCCTTTTTGGTAGTCAAAGAAAACTTCATTCTTTTTCACCAGTGGAAAAGCTGGTTAGATTGGGGCCTCATTCACTCCTGAATCCTTGAAATGAAAAGATGTAACTGGCTACTCCTGAAAGCAAACTTGCAGTGCCACAAAACTGTGCTAAAGCTGCCATGAAGTGCACCACATGGCAGAGTTCAAACATCACTTTAAAAATGACAGAGAGCATCACCAACCACAACAGAGAGAGACACAGAGAAGCAAACATCAAAGTGATGCTCCCAAAGGAAAGGTTGAACACATAAAACTACCTTATCTCATCCCTCGTCTATCAGGGTCAGTATTGCCTGCTTTGGCCAGTATCACCTCTTAACGATCTCAGGTCCTTCATGTCACCTACTGCCTGGTTCTTTTTAAATGGAGATGCAAGAGGTTGAACCCAGGCCTGTAGCTACGGTGGGGCATTTCAGGGCCCCACCCCTTAATTAAAAGCCCCACCCCACAAAAAGCCATGCCAGGAACCTTATTTTTGAGGTGACCCCCCACTGTCTGCAGCTGGCAGCAGCAAGGGTGAGAGTGCCAAGGGTCGCACTTCCCTCTCCCTCCCACTGTGGAATTGGGGGGGGGGCATCATGGGACCCGGGGAAAGACAGCTCAGAGGTCATTTATTTGCCTTCAGAAGGCATGTTTCCCAAAGGCTCATGGGAATGCTTTTGAAAGACCCACCATGACCTAGGACTGGGCAAGCAGGACTGGGCAAGCAGAAAGGGGGATTGCTGGAGATGTATTGAAGGTACCACTCTTGAGTGCTCTTCTAAGCTTTCTTGCCCTGTGGAAGGGAACTCAAAGGGCCTTTAAATGCCTTCTGAAGGCAATTAAATGCTCGCTAAGCTGTCTTTTTCTAGGAACTGATGCACTCGCTGCCCTGTC
>NW_015206190.1:0-1484 GCF_001447785.1 Gekko japonicus | reverse complement strand
GCCCTGGAAGGATTGGGGAGGCATTTAAAATTTTACAGGGCCAGCTCACCCACTAGGCGAACTAGGCATTCGCCTAGAGTGCTGGGCCCTGGATGGGGCGCCGAGCTGTGCCTCCCCCCCCGTCAAAAGCCCACGAGCAGCTCTCCAAATGTCAGCACTTCACTAATTGGGGAGGGGCATCCGGTGAGCAGTGAGCATCCCCCGCCTGGAGACAGGATCCCCCCCACCTCCCTCCCAAACTGCCTTCGGAAGCGGAGCACGAGAGAAATCTCTCTTCCATCTTGGAGGGCGCTGCAGGAACATGTGGGGCGTGCTCACTGGGTCTGACAGCTGCGGAGGGGGAGGAGGCGGTGGCGATGGTAGCAAAAGGGTGGTTGGCTCCAGAGGTTTCCAGGCCCCACCGGGAGGTTGGCATCTGCGCCACAAGACAGCCTCGCCTAAAGCGCAGAAACACCTCGAGCCGGCCCTGCTCGTGTGTCTCTTGAGAAAGGGGAAATTCCCCCGCAAAGTTTTGCCATTTCCTTCGGACGTCTTTGCGGAAGAGTAACCACCTCCCCCCCCCAGCACCACCACACACCCAACCCAGGGGGAATTACGCCGAGCTTTCACACCGCCTCTCAAGCGTTCTCTCTCCCGTACCACCTTTGCCTTCTGCAGCCACGGAGAGCCGTCCACGAACACCAACTTGCACATAAAACGAAAGCAGTGTGGGGTAGAGGGCAGAGCATTGGACGCAGCCCGGAGAGAACTAAATTCAAATCTCCACTTCGCCATTGAAAAGTACGCAGACGGAGAGTGATTTCAGCAAAGCGTACTTTATTCGATCAGGAACAAGACAGCTTAGGCCGGCTCGCAGGCCGGCTTATATTCCCCGAGAAACCGCCACCCCAAACACCCCCCCACTTCCCAATAGGTTATTTACCGTGGCCGAGAGTCCCATTGGCTCTCGGCCAGGAACCTAGCCCCCTGATTGGAGCGGGCTAGGATCCGCATAGTCCATTGTCTCTTGGAGCGAAGCTCAACATTTGTCTCTGGACTTGTCTGGACTTGTCAGGACTGGATACATTACAGCCATGAAGTTCTCAGGTGTGTGTGTGTGAGAGAGAGAGGCCTACCTCACAAGGCAATTGTGAAGATGAAAATGGCGTAAGAATTCCTCTAGGCCGTTGCTCCTCGGAGACAGGGCCGAATGTGAACCCCTTTCCCTTGCTTTTACAGCCTCTCCGTCTCGGCCTGGGCATCTCCCGTGAAGGTCGAAGGCGAAGACCGACAGCCTCACGCCGGAAAGGTATGTTGCTGGGTGGAGCTAATTTGACTCCAAGCAGGGTGTCAATGGCCCGTCCCCCTGGTTGCTGGAGACCTGGAGCAAACAGAGTTCCTTTGCTGCTGCCTAGAGTTACCAGCCTCTAGGTGGGGCCTGAATCACAACAGCAGTCAGTTCTCCTGGACAAACCAGCAGCTTTGGAGGGCGGACTCTATGGTAC
>NW_015206189.1:0-1459 GCF_001447785.1 Gekko japonicus | reverse complement strand
TCATGATACAGAGCTTAATCAGGCCAATGGATATCTTCTAACATTTATAACTAACAACAAATACAGAAGAAAGTAGTACAGTAGAGTTCCTATTTGAACAAAGTTTTACTTAGCAAGTAGGAAATGGTAAGATACCCCACAATCTAGGAATGAGAGTACATGTATAGCATTGGAAGGGCTGATACAGAGAAACAGATCACATTCCAAGTATTATAACCTCAAGCACATTTGATGAGTCTGATTATGTCTATTGTAATGAGCCAATTCCACATCTTTGGTACATAGGAAGGGGCATAAGGTATTGTAATGAGATTTCCCCATCGTTAGCACCTTTCTGCTTTTGGTCGTAGGGGAGATCTTTGTGCAGGAACCTATTTCTACTCACAGCAAGCTCTAGCTAGACTCTGTAATTCCAATTCTTTTTAATTAGAATTTTAATAGTCAATTCAATTCAATTCAATTCAAAACCTTTATTGGCATGGATCAGAATCATAAACAGTCACCCTTCAGTTCATGGATTTAACACACAGCTTCCTCATTATAAGGCAGTTACAGAACTTAGCCACCGCTTCAATAACCACTGTATTTTGTGAAGCCAATAAACGGTACAACATTCTGTCATCTGATTGCTTGACATCTTACTTAAGTATGGCTTCTAGATAGACTGCCCGAATGTCATCATACAAACTACAGTGGAGGAATACGTGTTCGATTGTTTCAATCTCCTCTGAATCACAATCACAAAACCTAACAGAGTAGGGGAATTTCTTAAATCTTCCTGGAATTTTAATAGTCTTACATCAACCCCTTCTTTTACACAACTTAATACTTTTGAAAACTACTTTTATACTTTTAAAAGCATTTAAAAATATTATTTTCATACTATAATTGCAAGTATAAAGAGTCTAGTCATTTCTTCTTGCATGCTGGCAAATGAAAGTGATGGAGAGAGAAGGCAGAGTGGTGATTAGGCAGCAGGGAGAGAACACGGGAAGCCTACTGAGGAGATATTTACTCCAGCAGTGGTAGGATTGGCCTTGGCCAGGTGGTTTAAATTCCACAGATGTCACTGGATTTCTTAGTCTTTCCTCTTTGCTGAAAGTGCTTGATAAACAATTCATTTGTTGAACTGGGGTACAACCTGAGCTGGGAACCTGATACAGACCTACATACCCTGGACACCCATGAGGGATGTGTGGATACCCCCACGTGTCACTAGTCTTAGAAACAATTTTTTTGTGGTGTTTGCAATATTTCCCTCTGAAATTCTGACAGACAAGATTTGGTGGTAATTTTAGTCTCAGGCCTCATCACCTCTGCCATCTGTACACAGTTTGTCCCCCCCCCAATACCTGCATTCCCCAAAAGATATCTCTATAAAGCAGACTTCTAACATTAGAGGTTTTTCAGACCCGTGCTACATCCTAATCTGGGAGATGACAGGGATTAAAGCTGAGAC
>NW_015206188.1:0-1473 GCF_001447785.1 Gekko japonicus | reverse complement strand
GAGATATGACTATTCAAATTAATGGGAGGAACTGCCCTTGAAGAATCTGTCTAACCTACTTTTGGAGGCATCACAGTTAACGGACATGGAGTGCCACAAATTAACAGTGTGTTGTGTAAAGAAGTGTTTCTGAAATTCAAGGTGTGCCCCAATCGCACTCTGGCATGACCGGTCCTTACCGCTGGAGAGGGCATCTTGGGCACGCTCCACGGCCTGTGTCCTCTGCCCTTGCTCCAAGGAAGCTCCTTCTGCCTCAGGGAATGTCGCTTCTATCTTCAGGGAGTGTCCCCAAGTCTGAAACAGCAGCGAGGAAGATGAAAAGGGGTAAGAGACAGAAGCGAAAAGGGACCAAAGAATGAATCCTGCCCCGCGCCCAGACTCTGCACCCTTCTAGCAGCAGACCTGGAGGGATAAGAAAGTCTCTGGATAAGGCCAGATATCAGTTTGAATTGGATATACCTGGAAGGAATCCGCTCACCTGTTCTGCCTGCCTCTTCTCCTCTGCCTGACTCAGGAGGAAACCTTCGGCCAGGGCCACCGCCTGGGAACTGGTCTCCGGCTCACACCCTCTGACCCAGCCCTGCATTTCCTGGGGCAGGAGAGTCTGGAACTGCTCCAGAATCACCAGGTCCAGGATCTGCTTCTTGGTGCGCCTCTCTGGCTTCAGCCAGTGGCTGCAAAGTCCGTGGAGCTGGCTGCAAACCTCTCGGGGCCCATCGGCCTCACGGTAGCAGAACTGCCGGAAGCGTCGGTAATGTACATCTGGGACTGCAGTGACCTGAGACTGGATCTCTGGCACCGGGCCCTCCCAGAATTTAGCACCACTTCCACCTTGGGAGGGATGGAGGCCTTTCCTTGCTGTCTTGCCAGTTCCAGATCCTTCTCAGTTCTGCTCATCCATCTCTGTCCTTGTCCATCTCCTTCCCCTTCTCTTGGATCACCCCTGATGGTGCAAGGATGCCTTCAGTCACTTGGCTACGAAGAGGGGCTTCTCTCGGGGGGGGGGAAGAGACACAGACAGTCACATGGGAAAGCAAAGAGAATGGAGAATCACCACTGACATCACAAACCTTCACAAGCTCAGGAGACACATGGATCAGATCAAAAACGTTTGTAGACCAGGTTTAATATCATTTTTCTGTACTACAAACCACGGTGTTTGAGATATGCCTCCACGGTTCTTTGGGAGAGTTAAGGGTCACCGTTTGGTGCTTTTAAGGATGTTAAGAAGTGTAGCCTCTCCTTACAGTGGCTCCGTCTTTCCTCGGGGCTAATTCTTCAGGGAAACCCCAGAAGGACAAGAGGGATGGGTGACCCTTGACCCTTGTAGGCGTCTCTTCGACAGGCCAGAGGTGTCCGGCAAGAACCTTGTCTGAGAACCCAGCGGAGAAGAAGGGGCAGGAATGTGTCCCTGTGAAGAAGGAGCAGCTGAGATCCAGGGAGGAAGGAAAACAGGCTGAGATTTGGCTCAAG
>NW_015206187.1:0-1425 GCF_001447785.1 Gekko japonicus | reverse complement strand
AATCACAGTACATTGGTCATCCTTTGTCATCCTTCGTCAATGGCCGCTTTGGCCTGCTAGAATGATTGCACATGCGCCGTTTCCCAAAAACTTGATGCAACCCTGTTTTGCAGACTTTTAAGATGGGCTCTGGGATCCCTCGAAAGGGAGCTCCGAAACGGAGAGACGGCTATTAAGACTCTCCCTCTGTGACCTTTCAAAACCCGACGAGGACCATGAAGACGCAGTTTCTCCTCAACCTTAAAGGTCACGGTGGAACGCGGGGATGGAATTGGTCTCCTAGAGGCCATGTACCGGCTCATTTAGGGCTTGAAACGTCTTCACCAGAACCTTCAAATGAACTCAGGAGGCACAAGGGAGCTCGCATAGACTAGGCATGCTCACATAACACAGAAATCTGCATTGGCCGCTCCCGGCAGAAGACGATCCAACTGTTATCATTGCATCTAGCCGGCCAACTCCATCTTTCCCCCCCCCCTCCCAATCGCGGACTGCTGCCAAAGGGTCAGCGAGAACAATGGCAGTCATCACATCCGTGGCTCCGGCACAAAACGATGCCACGCATTTGTGACAAACAGCAGAATGTCAACTTGGTGGGGATTTCTCGGAGGCCTCTCGAGGGAGCCGTGTTCCAAGCAGTCTAATTTAACATGATGGTTAATGATTGGGAGAAGGGAGTAAACAACCCGTTAATGAGATTCACTGCTAATAGGAAAGGGGGAAGCGGTGCCAACAGGAATGAGGGTGGAGGTGTAATACGAAACAGGCCGGCAGGACTTTGCGGCGGGGAGGAGGAATGAATTTAGATGGGGCATGCAAATGAGAACCGAGAGGGAAGAGATAACCCAACCTTGTAATGTTCTGAATTCTCTGATTCCATCGCCTACTGTATCTTTCACGTTCAGAAGTAGGCAGGTAACCTCTGAATACCAGTTTGGGTTGCCGACTTCCAGGAAAGTTGCCAATCTCCAGGCGGGACCTGGAGCTCTCCTGGAATTACAGCTGAATTCTAGATAGTGATCAAAATGAAAAATATGGTATTATAGAGTGATTAAAAGGTGGGATTCGCTGCCAGAGGATGTAGTGATGGTCACAGGAATAAAACTGCCTTAAAAGGGATGAGACAGATTCATGAAGGATAAGTCTATCAATGGCTAGCCAGGGTGACTAAGGGGAATCTCCACATTCAGAGGCACTAAACCTCTGAATCCCAGAGCCAGGAGGCAACATTAGGGGAAGGCCTCGGCCTCTATGCCGTGCCGTTGGCCCTCCAGAGGAACTGGCTGGCCACTTTGTGAGAAAGGATGCTGGACTAGACAGACCATTGGTGATTGGTCTGTCCCATAGAACCACAGAGTTGGAAGGGGGTATAGAGGTCATCTAGTCTGACCCCCTTCCCAGTGCAGGATCAGCCTACACTCTCTA
>NW_015206186.1:0-1378 GCF_001447785.1 Gekko japonicus | reverse complement strand
CCACAGGAGTCTGGCAGCATCTCAGTACTATGGATTTTAGTGTTTAAGCTGTTGTGTTCATTTTTTTTAATTGACGAATTTAATATATTGTTTCAAATTATTCTGCTGTCCTTCATGCCGGATACGAAGAGCAGCAAATTACTAATAATCAATACACCTCAGACAACAAAAGTAAGACGTGCAAATCAAGGGCGGGTGAATTCACCTGGAGTTTTTAAAAAAGGCTGTTGGGGATGTTTCTTCAGCTCATGTTATGTGGGGAAAGTAAATATTGTACATGGATGGTAAAGTAAGAGTATGATGAATACAGACACTGCTGCCCTAGAAGCCTGTGTGCCCACAGAGCCGCCAACTCGATTCAGCGGAGCACCAGATTTTAAAGAGCCAACCTAGATATTTTTGCATAGACTCCAAAACAAATTGGCTGCAAGAACAGAGAACAGGAGGAGACGGTAATGGATCCAGAGGATCCTAGATCACATGACATGCACCCCTGGAATTTTAATTGCATAAATTAGTTGGATTGTTAACCTTTGAACAAGTATACGAAATGGGGAAAAGTGGATTAAGACATTTTGTTTTGCCACATCCTTTTGAGTCTTGCTTCTGGAGATTGGTTTAGTTTCTTATTTAGTCAGCAGCAAATAATGTTAGCCTTGTTTACTGTAGAGATTGGAAGTGCAAGTTATGTAATAATCCCTTTCCTTCCCCAAGAAATAAACACAACTATCTGTCTTGCAGAAATTAAACTGAAGAACTGTTCAAGCAACTGTTGAGCAAACACATTACCTGAATATCTCTCGATATGTCTCTTAATGAGATCCCTAATTAGGCAAGACTTTAATTTAAAGTATAAAAAGTCATGCAGCTTAGTCTTTGAATTAACACTAAGTCTGCATCAGAGGAGTTAGTCACAATAATTACCATCCAGGCGTAGACCAAAGGAAAATGTTCTACAACGCCGAATCGTGGAAAACATCTCGAAGGGTGGAAGAGAAGTAAAATCAACATTAAGACCATTTTTGCCCAAAATGTCAACAACTTGAACAACAACAGAAATGTAAGCTATACTGCGGCAAATCTCCACTTTGCCGTGGGTGTCAGGAACCCCTATGTAGTCATACTATGGGTTGTGATTCCACCTCTGATTAAACATAACTATGGTTCATGGTGTATTTTTAACTATGGGTAGACTGAAATCAGGATCAGCTTGGATGAAATCAGGAGCTCCCAACATTCAACTAGGGTTGCCAGACCCCCAGTCCCAGCGGGGTTTCCCACAATTTGGGGGGCTCCTTCCTGCCACCAGCTGGCCGGCTGGTGGGGGAAGCCCCGCCCCTAAGAGTGGACACCCAGCCACCCCTACTGCAAGATTTAA
>NW_015206185.1:0-1418 GCF_001447785.1 Gekko japonicus | reverse complement strand
AGTTCAAAAGAAATAAAATCATGCCACGTATCAAAAAAGTATACAGTTTTGGCTTTGGATTTGCTTATTCTAATTTGGCTTGTTCATTTTTCAGCTATTGCAAACTGCCATAACTCAGAATACCATGAGTATAATGTTAATATTTCTGTGACTATATTTACCCGGGCTTTCTGAGATTTGATGGGCAGCAAGCAGAGATGGAGCCTTTGCCAATGCGATGACTCCTTGATTGCAGAATCCTCCAGAGCCTGGCACCTACTCTGTTCAACATTGGGCACCAGGTAAAAGTGTGTGGGTGTGTATACACACACACGCATACACATATATAGTGTGTTGACAATTTGTATTGCACTTTGATATTGCCGTTGAGTTGAGCATTTGGTAGAAAGAATGGCCAGTGGATATTTTAAAGAAATAATAAGAGTGTATATGGCAACTATTTTTAAGCAAGCTATCAACATGTTGGGACACTGGTGGATAGTCTTATTGGTGGTTAGAAAAGTCTACTGTAGCAGATTTCTGTAATTAGTCTATGTCTGTGGGTTAGGTTTGGCTGAGAGTGAAACTTCTGCTTGAGCACCCTGCCTGAGTCACTCATGTATGTTAACTTCAACAGTCTTGGGATGTTCTTGTGGCTGCTGATGAGAACTCTGAGAAAAGCCATAATCAAACAAGCTGGTTTGTCTTTCTTTGTGCGTGGTATTCCAGCACAACTCTGTGATCTCTTGTTTGAGGTTGCTCCCCCAATACGCCATGATCCAGAATACGTACCAAAGTATGTGAAGTCGCAGCCTCTGCTGAGATGAGCTGCCCAGCAACGGCAGACTTCATGGTGCCACTCTTCCTTATGGTTTGTTGTCAATTAAACAGTTGAAGCAGTGAGTCACAGATGGTCGTTTGCCATGGCTGCTACTTTGGCTGGTCTATGGAGACAGCTCGTTCTCCTCCCTCAGCACTTTTGAATCTTCTCTTCTGCCTCCAAGGCTAGAGACAGACAATAGCTTTTCAGAGAGTTAAAGGTAATGTGATAAGCTTATTCTTTCAGTCAGCTGTAATCAAAGAGCTTTTGCAGGTTTTTTTAAAAAAAGTTTATTATTTTCATAATCTACAAACAAAAACAAACATAAATACTAGGCTTGCCAAGCCCCCACTGGGGGCGGGTAAATTCCTGCCCAGGAGGCCTGTTACCCGCCGCCAGAGGGCATCCCCAGAGATGACATCATCACGCTGGCCACGTTGTGGGGGGACACTCTGTGACTCGAGGAAAAACTCTATGGTTTTCCCTCGAGTCACGGTGCCCCGCCCCCAGTGTGGGCGACGTGATTACATCATTTCTGGTGATGTTATCGTGGCGCATGCTTTGTGCGCGCACAAGGAAATTCCCAATGAAGGCAGGAATCCCCCCACTTTGCAGGTAA
>NW_015206184.1:0-1463 GCF_001447785.1 Gekko japonicus | reverse complement strand
TTGGGGGTGGGGCTTCCCCCCAAAATGGGAGACCCCTTGCAAACCAGGGGGGTTTGGCAATCCTAAATGCCACCTCAAAATGGCTGCCATGGGTGTTGGGCAGAGTTGCCAATGGTACCTTGGAAATTCTTGTTGATCTGCGGGTTGTGCCCAGAGAGGGAGGAGTTTGAGGGTTGCCAGACATCCCCTGGTGCAGGTGGGGGTTTGGACGCTCCTCTCCCCCGGTTTTGGGCGCTCCTCTCCCCCCAAGTCACCCCCTCTTACCAGCAGGAACCCAGAAATCATTGCGACGACATGCCTACGAAAACCAGAAGTAATGCAGGCACATTGGGGACATCTGCGGGAATGCTCTGGTTTTGGGGCAAACTCTGTGATTTGAAACAAATTCTGCCATAGAGTTTTGCCCAGAAACCAGAGCGTTGCTTCCTGACTCCCTGGTGTGCGTATGTCACTTCTTGTTTATGGAGGCACGTCACGCTGTTCCTCCCCGCTCCCAGAAAGTCCCCCCTCCCCCATCAGTGTGACAATTGGGCCTGGCAACCCTGAGTCCACCCTCTGAAGCTGCCATTTCCTCCAGCGGAACTGGTCCTTTTTATCTTGAAATTGGTTGTAATTCCAGGAGAACGTCAGACTCTGCCTGACAACCCTATTTGGGGCCCATAGTGAAATGTTGGGAGGTGCTACCAACTACTGGGAAATTCCAAGCCAATTGTCCAGCTAGGATGGGGGCAGGTGGGTGTTCCCTGCATCTGCAAAGGTGATACCTCCTGGTGTGTTCTCAGATGACACCTGCTCCAAGAAAGTGTAAGAGAGCCACGATCTGCCACTTGGTTTAGAAAAGAGCCGCTGTTTAGTTTAATTTTTCAAAGAAAAAGGTGGTTTGCTACCTGCGTGACTCCTCGATGTTTGTTTAATGCTGTCCCGGCATGTTTTTAATGGCTTGTCCCTAATGGCTGTGTTTTGTTTTCAAAAGCCTGCATTATTATGGTTTTATTTTAATTTTTTGTTTTGTTTTGGCAGTAAGGCACCCTGAGCAGATATCTGGAGATATGCATATATATTTCCCAAACAAACAGTCTGATGGAGAAATGAGAAACACCGCCAAACAGGAATGCAGAAATGGGCAAAATCAGATATCCTTATCTAGAAAGAAGCAGCAGGGGTTCAGTTTGGTGTAGTGGTTAGGAGCAGTGACTCTAATCTGGGAGAACCTGGTTTGATTCCCAACTCCTCCACATGCAGCTGCTGGGTGACCTTGGGCCAGTCATAGTTCTCTCAGAGCCTCTCTCTCTCAAGCAGTTCTCAAGAGAACTCTCTCAGCCTCACCTATCTCACAGGGTGTCTGTTGTGGGGAGGGGAAGGAGACAGTAAGCTACTTTGACACTCTGAGTGAAGGGCAAGGACGGGGTATAAATCCAACTCTTTTTCTCCTCTCCTTATTGTATACATAGTCAATGAAGATG
>NW_015206183.1:0-1445 GCF_001447785.1 Gekko japonicus | reverse complement strand
GATCTCTTTTCCTCTTCAAGGGAGATTAGATTTGCTGTTTAGTCCAACTGCAGCATATGTGTGGGTCAGCCAGCTTCCTCATTGAATTACACTGTCTTCACCTTTTCTTATGGCCTGGACATTGACAAAATATCCCCAGGAACTTTTTTTTTCCTTTCCCAGCAGGCAATCTCAAACAAACAACCGCCTTTGCTGTTCTGCTTTCATTTCATCTGCAGCCAGCAGGCCGTAAGGGAGCTTGCTCTGTTCCAGGACATCCAGAGACAAAAACGGGATGAACAAAACTTGAGTCCTGTGCAAACCACCCTGGGTGGTGGGAGAGCTTTGGAGCTCACAGTGCCTCGAGGTCCTGGAAAGAGCAGCCCATGGGTCGGAGCTGTCGTCAACACATGGGAAGGTGGTTCTTGGAAGACAAGAAACTAACAAAGAGAGCGTGAAGAGGAAAAACCAAATAAACAGTCGTCAAAGAGTCACTCCCAACAAGTGCATTCTTTCTTCAGAGCCAAAAGCAGCAGGCGAGAGGGCTTGCGCAGCTCATCAGACACCCTTACACAGACCAGAACTTGGTGAAAACAGATAACCACCTAGCGCATGGCAGGCTGAAAATATCTATACAGCACCTTTGCTGTAAAAAGGCAAGGGAATCAGTTGCCTTCAGGCTTTGACTGTGTGGGGAACAGTGTGGCTGTGACCCTGCTTCTCTGTACTTATGGAGATATGCTTTGTCTGCCATAGACCAGCTCCTGTCAAGGTTCATTACAGCCTCTGTTTGGAAGCAGTGACCACAGACTAATGTCTTCACCTCCTTAGAGAGAAAAGGCAGCAAAAGAGGAGCTTGTTCCCTGTCACCAATGTTACACACATTGTTCCAATTAGTATGATTGCCTGTAACTGTGGCTAGGAAGTACTGTTACCCTACATCCCCTCACTGTCAACACAAGCTTGACATTGAAGTCTACCCTGTTTCCTGACATATTTGCATTACATCTTCCACCCCTGCCTGCTAAGGGAGACAGAGAACAGTATTAGCGATATATAAGAACAGAACAGACAAATCTATAGACTTACTGAAATCACTTAACTTTGACCTCCAGTATTTAATATCTCAGATGGACGCAGCCACCAACATTTTCTTCCCAGTTCCTTTCTGTTTTCAACAATGGAGGCCCAGGTGGCAGCCACTGCTAAGTCGGCCTTTTTGCCATCTTTGGCTGATTGGACAGTTGGTTCCCTTCCTTGACCACGACGACCTGGCTACAGTGATCCATGCGATGGTCACCTTGAATTTAGACTACTGTAACACTCTCTACATGGGGCTGCCCTTGTCGCAAATCCAGAAGTTGCAGCTAGTGCAGAATGTGGCTGCCAGGCTCTTGATGGATGGGCCGAGCTAGATGGGAGTACATCCGGCCGGTCCTGAAGGTGCTGTACTGGCTGCCAATAGC
>NW_015206182.1:0-1443 GCF_001447785.1 Gekko japonicus | reverse complement strand
GTCGTTGCAAATAGGATTCTAGCTGCTGTAATAATATGTAAAATAAAGTATCTATAGTTGCAAGCATCTTTTAACTTCATATGTCTATCACAAAAATATACACAGAAAGGCTACTGTATAGAATCCAATTATTACATTGAAAAGTACAAGTACTAATTAAAAGGTCTCGTCTAGCCTCCATATGTCTTTATCAAATTTGCCATCTCCTTTTGTTCTGTCCGCTTAGCTATGATTTAAGCTTGTGTGTTCTGATATAAATGTTGATACTAAATGAAAACAGAAGAGCTGAAGGGCCAGTGCTATCACCTGTTAGTTCATTGTTTCCTTCAGATCCCTCATACACTATGGCTTAGCTCTGCCCTTTCATTAAAAGGGTTAGAGCTCCTTCTGTGGGGTATCTAGCAGCCTTTGAACCAACTACTAAGTGATACTACAGTATCAGATGCACCCAGACAATTCGCCAGGCCCAACAATGCATTAAATATGGCTGCAGAGCATGTGATACAACCACTTTGCTGAAGCTGGGCTGATACGGGTGGCTGGGTGGACTCCTGGGAATCCCGTGTAAGCTACCTTGAGTTCTTTGCTGGAAGAAGGACAGGATGTAACTGGAATTCACAAAACAAGTGTCTTCAGGTTGCTTTCTGTTGTTCAGACTTCTTCCAAGCAACAGAGCAGCCTGGTAGGTCGTTCGTTTGGACAAAGCTTTTAATGAAGGAGATTTGGAATGATGTGTGGGTGAATGGCCAAAGCTGCCTATGCACACTTCCTCTTCCTACATGGACTAAATGTGCAGAGAGGGAGCATGAGAGTGCTGGCCTTGCCCCCCACTTCTGCATGGTCACCAGCTCATGAACATGGGGCCTATTCACAGAGGCATTCTCCCTGTCCTCAGGTATTCTCCCTCCCTGTGACTGCCTACTGAGTCTGTATTGTCTGCTCTGGGTCTTTCACATCACCTGTCATCAGATCCTTTTAACAGGGATTCAAGTTGGGACCTTCTGCACAACGGAGCCACGGTTCCTCTTTATGTGGATGGGTCTCTATAGACACACAGCTCGCTGCTGTTAATCGCTACGTAAGCAAGTGCACTGGAGAAATGACACCTGCGTGCTATCCTTGCTGTAAAGAGCTCAGTGGGGCATAGCTTCACAACAAGAAATAGATTAAGCTGAGATGGGGTGACTGGCCCAAGATGGCTTCCAAAGTTCCACCTTTACTTCAGTGAACTAAGAAGGGTGCGGCTCCGCTTGGGATGGCACTGTCAAGGAGCTTCCTGGCCAAATGGGGCTTTGAACCCAGGCTTCCCTGGTCCAACATTTTTTTTAAAAAAGTATTTGTCTCATCTGTTGAACGGTAATGCACGCAGATGCAAGGGATGAGCTACTGTGTGTAATCTTTTAATGGGAATGCGCTTGGAAGGAGCCCTGGGAATCTGTTCCA
>NW_015206181.1:0-1482 GCF_001447785.1 Gekko japonicus | reverse complement strand
GGGGCTGAGTCTCTTAAACAGATGAGCCTGTGTCAGGCTCTCTATGAATTTTACAGCTCACCTGCCATGAAAAGTGTAAAGTACTGGGTTCGCCGCATGGAGGACTCGGACAACGACATGTGTTTGCACACTGGAACTGGAAAAACGGCCCTGCAAGACCAACTATATACGCACCCATCCAGCACACCCACAGTCCCGTTGGAGGGTTTGAATTTCCTGCCAAAGTTGCTATTGGTGAATGCTGGGGGAACTAGGATCCTAGGTTCCTATTGTTTAGAGGAGTTAAGCTCCGACTCTAGCCACGGACCCCTGGTGGTGGTCCGCATACATAGCAGAGAGAAGGGGCTTGGTTCTTAGTGGTTTTTTATTCTGCTTCCTTGGTAGATAGAGGCTACGTGTGGTTTTTTTTTGGGGGGGGGGGATAAGCAACTGTTAGTTCTGGCGGGAGGGATGCTCTGAGAGAAATATGTGTTTATTTACCTATATTGATCTTCCTCTTCCAGACAATTCCAATTATAAAAGAGCAAAAGTATTTTAAAGACCTAGACAAGTTGATGAGGAATTTTATCTGGGAAGGGAAGAAGCCAAGAACTGACTTAAAACTATTACAAGACTCTAAAGAAAGAGGAGGGTTCGTATTACCTGATTGGAAATTATATTATCAAGTGGCAGCACTTACATGGGTAAAAGACTGGATTACATTAGAAGACAGAAGACTCTTAAAACTGGAAGGCCACGACCTATTGTTGGGTTGGCATGCCTTTGTTTGGTATCAGAAAAGTGTAAACCATAAATACTTTAACCAGCACATATTGAGAGCAGCACTAATAAAGGAATGGCAACAAGTCTTCAAACTACATTATAACAAGGTTCCAAACTGGGTCTCTCCATTAGAAGCTTTTACAAACCCAAAGACATTTACAAAAGAATAGACATGGAGATATCAAGACTTGTTAGACAACCCAAATAAATTAATTCAACAAAAAAAGTTAAAAGAAAAAGGCATTAATTTGAATTGGTGGGAAAGAGCTCAAATAGAGTCTAGATATGTGAAAGACAAAATGATGGGATTCTATGATGTACCTGTAGAAATAGATAAATTTTTGTGGTGTGTGGATGGAAAATATATTAAACTTTTTAATAAAATACTATTAGATGTGAAAATGCAAGATGAGGTGGTAAAAGAAGCAATGGTTGAATGGGCACAAAATATAGGTCATAACATACAATTAGAGTCATAACATACAACTAGAACAATGGGAAAAGATATGGAAAGTTAACATAAAGCTTACTAAAGCAGTTTCCTATAAAGAAAATATATACAAAATGTTTTATAGATGGCATATGACTCCTGAAAATTTAGTGAAATGGTATCCAAATATGTCAAATGTTTGTTGGAAATGCAATACAAAACCTGGGTTTTTTATCATATGTGGTGGATCTGTGATGTTGTTAAAAAATATTGGATTTGGATACATGAGA
>NW_015206180.1:0-1472 GCF_001447785.1 Gekko japonicus | reverse complement strand
TGTTTAGAATGTTAGAGGCATAGGCCAATGCAAACGACTTCTGTGTCCCGAGACAAAGGCCAATGAGGCTGCATATGCAAACGACCTCTGTGTTCGGACTGGCTATGGGGGGGAGAGGAACAGCAAACTGTTTAGAATGTTGGACGTGAGACTCAAGAAACACAGCCAGTGGATAGGAACAGCTTCTAAGTGCCACATCAGGGAGCCAACTGATTTGGGAGCATGTTGGAATATTCAGGAGAGTCCATGACCAAAATACAATTATATATAAGGAGAGAAGATAGTCCCACCTCCTCAGGCATCTGGGAATGGCTCTGGACTTTCAGGACAAATAGGTGGTCTGGTCCAAACCAGATTGTCCTGTGTCCAAATCTGTCAGGACGGTCCAAAGTGGAATGGAAAAGAATGGGTCATTCTAATAAAAATACCAGGGGTCCAAAACCCCAGATGCTCTAGGAGGAACTCTTGACTGGCACCGGTAAGGTTTCTGTCACAGGTTTTTAATGATAACAGTCAAACAAACTTGTAACAGCCAAATATTGAAAAACAGAGATCCCGAAGACCCTGGAGAGCCACAGTCTGAGTAGGCCTTCATAGGTCAATCAGTGAACTTGTTGAGACCCTTGACAAACTTTGAAATTCTATAGAAAATTCCTGGATCTTCTTATAAACATCTTATTTCCATCCTTTACTCCATAATTATGGAACCATCTAATACTCCTCTGCCATCTTATACTACTTATTGGCATGCAATAGGCAATAACACCTTCATCCGTGCAAACTGGCAGTCCATTTGGCGCTCCTCACTTGTTCAATCTAAGAGAATAGTCATCAAAACACAATTTCTTAAATTGTTATCTCAGTGGTGCCTCACGCCACAAAAATTACATCATATACCCCCATCGACATCCCCACTTTGCTGGAGGGGATGTGGTGAAATTGGTTCGTATAGGCACTGTTGGTGGGACTGGGCGCATGTCAAGTGTTTTCGGCGACTGATAGTTAATCACCCCCCGCTTCATAAGGAACGGATTCTCCTTCTATGCCCAGTGGCTAGACTTTTAATTGCAAAATCCTGGAAAAATAATACTCACCTGACATTATCAGCCTGGGTACTTATCTGTGATTTCTTTCTAATGGACAGACTTACTGTTTCTCTTCTTTCTAAGGCGACAGAATCGTTTGATTCAAAATTTACCTCGATCTGGTTCCCCTTCCTGGACTGTTTATCCACAAAACCTGAGTATTCTCCAATTTTGGATACTATAAATCTGCTGTATTGACGCATTTCATGGGCTGCTTTATATTAATGAAGTTCTTTGTCAAACTTTTTTTTGTTAATAACGAGTCTACATTGTTTGTGATGTAAGTTTTATCACATGTACCAGTTGAGCTATATTTCTGATGTTATATGTACTGGCTTGTTTTAAATAAAGATTAAATGTTTTTTTAAAAGAAAAGAAAAAAAGAAC